>NW_021703783.1:90301246-90451842 GCF_005190385.1 Monodon monoceros | reverse complement strand
GAGGATGCTCTGGGGGTGTTCCGCTGTGTGGAAGAGGTCTTGGGGGTGTCCTGTTGGGTGGACGAGGTTCTGGGGTTGTCCCGTTGGGCGACTCTTGAGGGAGAGGATGCTCTGGGGGTGTTCCGCTGTGTGGAAGAGGTCTTGGGGGTATCCTGTTGGGTGGACGAGGTTCTGGGGTTATCCCGTTGGGCAACTCTTGAGGGAGAGGATGCTCTGGGGGTGTTCCGCTGTTTGGAAGAGGTCCTGGGGGTGTCCTGCTGGGTGGATGAGGTTCTGGGGTTGTCCCGTTGGGCAATTCGGGGGGGAGAGGAGGCTCGGGAGGTATCGAGTTGTGTGGAAGCAGAGCGATGGAGAGAGGAAGCCTGGGGGGTGGCACTTCGAGGACCACTCTGTGGTGTCGCGGGAGAGACCGGGGTCAGCGCCGACCGGTGCCGCTCCAAGAAGTACCCACTTTCTCCCCGGAGCTTCGCCCAGTGTTGTCCGGCGCTTCGGTTCCCACCACCAGAGCCTAGAGAGAGAAGAGGTAGGTTCAAGGTAAAGGCAGAGGTCTAGGCAGCTCCCACAGCCTACCTTCCTTTGTCCCCTGGGACAGGTGATTGGGGCACACCCCACACTGTCTCCTTAGAGGACCCACTTTCCCTATCACACAACTCCACCCCTCTGAGCAACAGATTGGGGGAGGGCTTAGATGCCACTCTCAAGCTGAGGTCAGGAATTTGAAATTGAAAACCAGGATGACTCGGTCAAAGTGGGGTGGGCTCTAGAGCCGAAGGTCACATAGTCTGGGGGTTCATGAACAAGTTAGAAAAGAGGCAAACTCGTAAAGAGCAGTTTTGAAAATAGTCTGTGAGGGACTTCCCTGGCCGCCCAGTGGTTAAGACTTCGCCTTCCAATGCAGGGGGTGCGGGTTCAATCCCTGGTCGAGGAGCTAAGACCCCACATGACTTGCGGTCAAAAAACCAGAACATAAAACAGAAGCAATGTTATAACAAATTCAATAAAGACTTTAAAAATAGTCACATTGGGCTTCCCTGGTGGCGCAGTGGTTGGGAGTCCACCTGCCGATGCAGGGGACACGGGTTCGTGCCCTGGTCTGGGAAGATCCCACATGCCGCGGAGCGGCTGGGCCTGTGAGCCATGGCCGCTGAGCCTGCGCGTCTGGAGCCTGTGCTCCGCAACGGGAGAGGCCACAACAATGAGAGGCCAGCGTACCGCAAAAAAAAAAAAATAGTCCACATCAAAAAACCTTTAAAGAAAAGAAAAAGAAAGAAAGAAGCATAAAATAGCCTGTGTGACCCCAGAGAGGGAGAGCTAGATTGAATAGCAGCTACCAACAAATTTTCATTTCTGTTCTACTTCCTGCAACTGGATTCCGAGAAATTCCCCCCTCTCTTCCAGTGAGACTTGTGTGATCGCTCTAAAAAGTTCCTTTTGTGAACCAGCAGCATTGGCCTCACCCGGGGGTTTGCTAAGAAATGCAGAATCTCAGGTGCACCCTGGGTGCACTGCATCAGAATCACATTTTAATAAGATTCCCAGGTGATTTGCATGCACGTTACAGTTTAAGAAGCCCTGATCTAAGGAATTCATGTAACTTCGCTAATCAGTGACCCCCTCACAACTCCCATCCCCATGAAGGGGCCGCCATGATCATGGTGTCACCCTACACCCCCCTCAGTCCCTTGGTCACCAAGCATGTGGTGGCCACCAGCTGTGTGCGTGTCCCTGGGCTGGTACTTCAGGAGAGAAGTAACGGGTATTGTGGCCGTGTCTTGAAGGAGCCACGACTGCATTCATCAAAGTCCGCACTTAAGAGTCTCTCTTCTCTGGGGAGTTGCCTGATGGCCTAGTGGTTGGGATTCTGCACTTTCACTGCCTTGGCCTAGGGCTCAGTCCCTGGTGGGGGAACTGAGATCCCACAAGCCACGCAACGCGGCCAAAAAAAAAAAAAAATGGAAACCCTCTTCTCACACTTTGAAACCTCTGCCTCCTCCAAACTCTCTGAGCTGGTGTCACTGAAGTCTTGAGTTTCCAGCACCCATCGAGGAACTGGAACCACGCACAGAGCAGCACTTAAAATTTGCGCTGTTGGGAATTCCCTGGCGGTCCAGGGGTTGGGACTCGGCACTTTCACTGCCGAGACTGGGATCTAGGATCCCGCAAGCCGGAGATTCGGCCAAAAAAAAATTTGCCTTGTGGTTGCGTGATGGTCTGATGCCCCACGACGTTCCAAATCTGCACGCTCCTCTCATCCACCTCTTCCCACCTCCCCGCTCTCAGCTACCCTCCTTTCTCACCTGGATGGTTGCAATAGCCCCCCAACAATGTGCACTCTGGGCCCAAGGTCATCACCCATCCAGGGAGATCCTTTCCAAAAGCAAATCTAGCTAGATCACCCCTGCTTACAAGGAGAGACGAAAAGCTGTCACAGATGGGAGAAAACTGAAAGACATGGTAACTAAACACAATGTGGGATCCTGGATTGGATCCTGCAACATAAAAGGGGCATTTGTGGAAAAACGGTGAATCCAAAGAAAGTCTGTAGTTTAGTCAGTAGTATTGTTACCAGTGTTAATTTCTTAATTTTGATAATAGGGCTATGGTTATGTAAGATGTCAACACTGGGAAAACCCGGGTAAGCGGTATAATGGAAACTCTCTGTACTATCCTTGCAACTCTTCTAAAAGATTTAAAAAAATGCAGGGCTTCCCTGGTGGCGCAGTGGTTGGGAGTCCGCCTGCCGATGCAGGGGATGCGGGTTTGTGTCCCGGTCTGGGAAGATCCCACATCCGTGGAGCAGCTGGGCCCGTGAGCCACGGCTGCTGAGCCTGCGCGTCTGGAGCCGGTGCTCCGCGTCGGGAGAGGCCACAGCAGTGAGAGGCCCGCGTACCGCCAAAAAAAAAAAAAAAAAAAAGCAAAAACTTCAGGGGCTCCCATCTGCACTTGGAATAAAATCCAGGCATTTCCCATGTCTGGCAAGGCTCTGCCTGCCCCCACCGGCCTCCCAGCGCCCTGTGGGTAGGGGCCTCGCCTTCTTTTTTACTACTGTGTCTACTGGGCTTAGGAAAGTGTCTAGCACACCATAAGTGAGCAATAATATCGTGCCACCACCTTCCAGCTCTGAGTTGCACCTCGTCCTGGAGTCTTCCCACCCTTTGAGCATGTGCACTGGCTGAGATGGCGTTTACCACCACTCCCAGTGGCTCACAGCTGGGTCAGCACCCCCAGCCCCGGTTTCTTCCCTTTCCCACCCAACACAAGCATCCCTTGGAACCTGGCCCACCCAGGATCTGACTTCATTCCTGCAGCCCCCTTAGTGAGCACACAGGGCAGGCTATGCAGAGGTTCTAGGGCACCTGTGTTTTGTCCCTCAGCTAGCCGGGCTCGGCACAGCCTGCCCCATGGAGTGTGTCTGCAAACTGAGAGGTGCCCCGAGAGGGATGTCAAGGCATTCCCAGCATCTTGGACTTGGCTAATTACCCCCAGGCCGTGGCCTCCTGCTGCATTTGGGAACCTGCCGCCAGGCAGACAGTGGTGACTGCCTTTGATCAAGCAGGTCACATAGTGAGGGTCCCCCCACCCCACGGCCCCTGTGTTTAAGAGCAAGAAAGCAGGGATTTAGTACAAAACCCCACCAGCTCTCAGGCCATTCGCACTGGGGAGGTGCTTCTTCCCATACACACTCTCCCCAGGGCCTGATGGGGCAGGGCAGTGGAGGCTGGGGTGCTGACAAGATCTGATGAATGTTTTTAAAGGATGGCTCAGCTGCTGGGGGCAGAATGGACTAAAGGGGCCTGGCAGAAACAGGAGATCTGAAGGCGCTGTGGCAATAACCCCTGGTTTGGTCGGGGAGCAGTGGTAAAGATGGCAAAAAGGAGACATATTTGGGGTGTGTTTTGGAGGTGCTGACCAGAATTGCTGCTGATTGGATGTAAAAGGTGAGGAAAGAGGAATCGGGATAACACGAGATTTGGGACCTGAGCCTCCGGACGGGTGGTGACATAGAACAAACAGATTGGAGGAGGAACAGGTTGGGAGGGAGGGTCAGGTTACTGGTGGCCCCCAACACCGGCCTCCTCTGCACCCCCTTCTCCTACACTCCACATGCTCCTATCACCCCATCTTTCTTCTCTCCTCGAACCTGCCACCTCTGCCCACTCCTTAAGGCTCTGCAATGGCTCTTCCTTCTGTTTCTGAACTTAGATCTCAGCTACAATGTCGCCTCCCCAGAGAGGCCCTCCCTGTCCACGTGACACTTGCTCTCACAGCCTCCTGTCTAATTGTCCAAAAATCAGTTCCCACTCTCTTGGACTTGGAAAAGATGCCATGTCCTCCCCCGTGCAACACATGGGGGCACCTGGCCAGTCTGCCCCATGCTGGGATGCTGAGCGGCCACTTGGTTAAGGTGGTGTCTGCCAGATCTTCCCATCCTAAGGGTGCCTCTTCCCTCTGTAATCGATATGTAATCTGAGGGGCGATACTCTGAGACCGTGTGAATATACTGTTCCCTGACAACCCTTCACCCAGGAATTTAGCATCAGCCGGTGATTCATGCCTAAACCAGTTATCACTACAGTGGCTGCAACAGTCTCTTAAACTGCAGAAGTCTCCTCTGCCTCGCCCTGCTTCAATTCATCCTTCACACCTTGCCCTAGTGAAATTCTTAAGGCACAGGACCAATTACATCGCTCCCATTCGCAAAAACCTCCTGTGGCTCCCTGCTACTTACAAAAGAAAGTCCAGACTCCTTGGCTAGACTCTTGAGGCCCCGCATGGTCTGGCCCAGCTATATACCACCATCTCTGCTAAAGCTGTGCATACCAGGATACTCCCTTTTCACACCTCCATGCCTTTACCCAGCTGTTTCCTCAGCTACAGTGCCACGTCCAAAAGGTGTTCCTCTGAGTCCTTCCTTGGCTGGAATGAAGCTCTTTCTCCCCGGACCCCGGACCTACCCCGACCCTCACCCCCAGCCCTTCTCACAACCCCGCACAGCTGTTTCTGCCCTTCCTCTGTCCTGAGCTGCTGTTTGTCATCTCCCATCTGTTTGCTTTACTAGATGATGAGCTTTTCGGGGCAGGGACCATGCCTGGCTCTTCCTGAATGCCCAAGGTATCTAGCATCAGGTCTTACATGGTTAGTGCTCGTGTGTTTGATGATTGAATGCTACAGGAGCCGTAGGAAGCCAAGGCTGCCTTCTGGGGTTAGGACATGGATGCCCCGCCCCACACCTCTAAATCCTGATGATGCTGAAGACAGAGACCCGGAGGCAACACAGTGCAGTAGTGATGGAGGGCCCAAACTCTGGGGGTCCAGCATCCTGGGTTCACATACCAGCGAGACGCTGACCAGTGTCATGGGCATCTGTGGGCTTGGCCTGACCAGCAGCCTTCTGCCTTTCTCTGGAAACAACACCTCCTTGATTTCCTTTGGGCCATCTCCTCTCTTCCACTCTCAGACCATGAAGTTTGAACAGGGGGTTGATCCCATCCCTGATCTCCAGGTTGGGCACATGACCCATGCTGGGTCCCAGGGAGAACCCTTCCTGGGACTTTAGCTATATCTCTCGGGAAGATTGTGCCCGCTTACTGTGGGAGTTGAAAATTAGGTAGGATACAGCCTGATACCGCTGCTACTCATCCTGCCACCATCAGGGGAGGATCTGAGAATGAAGAGAGAAGAGCAGACACCAGATTTCTGATGCCATTTGCACACCTGGATCCAGCCATGCCCGAAGGCATTCCTCTAGGCTTTTACTCAGCCAGTTTCCATCACTTGCAACCTGAAGATCCTGACCCACCAGTTGCAAGATGATGTATTTAAAGCAGATTGCATGGCACATTGCCTGCTCCATAATTATATGGGGACCGTTACTGTCATTAAGACTCAAGCTGTCAAAGTAAGATGTACCCAGGGGCCCACGCGGCCAGAGAAATGGTTATCTGGTTCCCAGGCCCCTGGCCATCACCACACCTGTGGTCACAGGGACCAACCTGGCCTGGCAGAAGGTACTCACCCTCCTTTCTCTGGCCTGCAGTGTCTCCTCCTACAGGGGACCGGGTGAGGAGAGGAGGAGCCCTTCGGGCACTGTCAGCCCTTGGCCCCTCCTGTGGCTTCCGTGGGATCATCACGGTGAACTTGTCCCCACTGGGGGCCTCCTCTTGCCTCTCAACAGTGTCCCAGTCCTGCCAGGGAAGGGGAGGAGAAAGCCTGTTTGGAGAGCAAGGAGAGAGAGCCCAGGGCCTGCACTCCCAGCATGAGATGGATAGATGGAAGGAAAGGGAATTGACATTGCAAGAGCACCTGCTGTATGCTCAGGACTGTGCTGGGCTCTTGGAAGGTGTGAACTCAGTGAAGGTTCAATCAACCCTGTGCAGTAGGTATGTCCCTTGGTGCTAAGAACTTGCCCAAAGTCACACAGCTGGGAAATGGTTTATATGGGAGGGGACTTGAACCCAGGGTAGTCAGACTCCGTGTGGTAGGAGGGCCTTCAAATAGCGGTCCCTGCCCCAGAGATACCCCCAGGATCCAGAGAGAAGTAGGTAAGTTCAAAGTCTAGCCCCAGGGGCTTTCCTGGTGGCGCGGTGGTTAAGAATCCTCCTGCCAATGCAAGGGACACGGGTTCGAGCCCTGGTCCGGGAAGATCCCACATGCCGCGGAGCAACTAAGCCCGTGCACCACAACTACTGAGCCCGCATGCCACAACTACTGAAGCCCACGCGCCTAGAGCCCGTGCTCCACAACAAG
Source organism: Monodon monoceros (assembly GCF_005190385.1). Classification (NCBI taxonomy): domain Eukaryota; kingdom Metazoa; phylum Chordata; class Mammalia; order Artiodactyla; family Monodontidae; genus Monodon; species Monodon monoceros. Next base: position 90,445,095 of record NW_021703783.1, on the reverse strand, counting down.
AGAAGCCACAGCAATGAGAAGCCCACACACCACATTGAAGAGTAGCCCCCGTTCAACAAAACTAGAGAAAGCCCGCGCACAGCAACAAAGACCCAATGCAGCCAAAAATAAATAAATAAATAAATTTATAATAACAAAAAAACCCCTAAAGTCTAGCCCCACCACTTCCCAGATGTGTGGCCTCAAGTAAGTCACTTCCCTTCTTTGAGCCTCAGATTTCTGTCCCCAAAACAGGGACATAAAACTCTCCACCTCAGAGTGGAGCCTTCCTGAGACAATGCCTCTAGGGCTGGATCGTTTTATTCTGAATCTTATCACTTTCCCCTGGGGTCTCCTGGATAGCCTGCCTCTTCTGTCCCGGGACAACACTTTGAGGGTCGCATGTCCCAAGAAGTTCCCCTGAGTCTCCTCTTCTCCTGGCTAAATAGCCCCCCGCCCTTGCCAGGCCCTACAGCCTGCTCCCTTTCCTCTGACCCTCGGATATCTATGCCAGGGCTGGCCATGGGGCTTAGCAGTGTGTGACCAGGGCAGGGCCTAGGTCCAGTCCCACTCCTGATCTGGATACCACACCCAACATCCTGGCCCTCCGTGAACTGAGAGTTTTTGGCAGCTGGAGCCCGTTGATGATGCACGAGCTCCCTGTCAACTGAAACACCTGCCTCCATCTTTTCAGAGCCAGACCCTCAGCCCCCTGGGCTGGCCCTGCAGAGCCCCCAGTCCCTCCCAGGTGCAGGGTCTGGGGCAGCCCAACATGCTGGCTAAGGCTCCAGAGGACCTCGGCTCCGTTCCCTGTTGTGAGAGGCTCAGCCCCGTCTGGGGGTTTGCGTGGGACCCCAGGGCTGGCCCAGGGGCAGACACCTGCTCTTGCCCTGGCCTCCCGCCCCCCTCTCACCACGGAAGACGAGTCGCTGGTATCATCAGGGGCTTCGCAGTCAGGGCTGGAGCTGGTGCCAGAGTCAGGGCTCTCGTTGAAGTTGCCGCAGAGGGAGGAGGCCAGGCCCTCCAGGTAGGGTGCTGCCTCGGGTTCCTGGCTCCTGGGGGTGGCTGTGAGGCCCTCTGCAGGGAGCCCTGTTGATGGGCCCCTGGGAGAGGAGACAGACCCATGACTTTTTCCCTCAAAGTGATGGGAATTAAGGAGTAACACCCCACCACCACCCAGGTGCACACACACCTCACTTTTGAGTGGAGGAGGGAGCTAACACCGAGGGCTGCCTGTGTTCTGCCCTTCACGTGGGCTGCCTCGTTTAGCTCCAACAGCCTCCCTTCGAAGTGAGTGTAAAGATTCCCATTTTACAGATGAAGAAACTGAGGCTCAGAGAGGTCAAGGGACTGGCCAAGGTCACAGAGCTAGGAAAAGGCAGAGATGCACTGTGAACCAGGGCTGTGGCCTCAACCCCCACCATGTTACTGGAGCAGGAGAGAGGACCCCAAGCTCTGTAAGACTAAGACAGAATCATGCTGGGCTAATAGGGGGCTTTGAGAGGGAGCAGGGCTCCAGGGGCAGTGACAGGGCCACCGGTCTGGATGCCAAGGGAGGGAGCTGTAGAGAAAGCCCTGCTTTAAAGAAGCCAGTAGGTTAGAGCTGGCAGTATCCCCAAAAAGTGACCCACAATGGACACCAAGGGGGGAAAGTGGTGGGGAGGTGTGATGAACTGGGAGATTGGGATTGACGTATATACACTAATATGTATAAAATGGATAACTAATAAGAACCTGCTGTATAAAAAATAAATAAAATTCTAAAATTAAAAAAAAAAAAGAGTGACCCACAAATTGGCCTATGAGACAGAAATGAGTGATGACCCTTAAAAGAGGTCTGTGGTCAAATAAGTTTGAGACATATTACACTCTTCTCCTACCTTCCCCACCCAAAAGCACAGTGCCTGCTAGCAAACTAAAAGCTCTGACAAGTCCTGCAAAAAACAATATTCCAATTTGTTTATACCAGACTTTCTGAAACATATTTGATGGCAGAGCTGTTTTTTGTTTTTTGTAAAATAATGCCTACCTATGAGGAACACATGTTCGCAAAACAATGCTGATTTGATTCAATCCCTCTTCTTTTTTAAACAGGGAAACTGAGGTATAAAAAGAGGGAATAACTTGCCCAAGGTCCCACAGCCCATCAGGAAAGGAGCTGAAGCTGGAACCCAGGTCTCTAGATCCTCAGCCATGTCCTCCCAAGGCACCATGGCCCCAAAGAGGGACTTCGGTCCAACTCAGGCCCCGGGGTGGAGGGAATTCCAGAGCCTAGGGGCAGTGCATGGTCAGGTAGGTGGGTGATAAAAAGCGCCCCTGGGTGCTGAGACTGTTTAATCTTTTAAAGCAGTGCAAAGGGAACCAGGAAATGTGAGTGGGCTGTGGGCCATGCCCACTGCAGGGTGGGTGCACGCTGCTCCATCCCCTGAGCTAGGGCCCATGGAACATGCCCACTGCTGCCTGTACCCAGGCCGAGTGGACTGACCATGTGACCCACGACAGCAGCCATCACAGACGGAGGCTGCCATCATGAAGGGGTGTGGGGTGGGATGGGTGAGGGCATCCAACCCCGGGAACCCCTCCTCAGGCCCCAGGGTTCTACCCACCTTTCAGGCCCTGGCCCAAGGCCCGAACCCACCACAGACTGGCAGTTGGAGGTCGAGGCACCGAGCGGGTCCTCAGGGGCGGCTGGGCGGCGTGGCAGGTCGCAGTAGGGCGCCTCAGCACTTGGAGGGCTCCCGGGCTCCTGAGATAGAGTCGGAGAGGAGGCAGCTCGTCGCCCACGTGGGGGCTCCCCTCCCCCTGTGCAGCCCCTCCCCCCACCAGGCGGTGTGGAAGAGTCTCCCGACAGCTCCTCCTGGGATCTCCACTTCTCAGGGAGAGCTGTCCATCAGACTGGAAGTGCTCCTTGGGACCCAAGCTGGGGGCTGGCAGAGGTACAGGTTATGTGCATGCGCACATGTCTACAGGTATGTGTTCGTATAAATTCCTGCGTGTGTGCAAGTATGCGCATGTGCACGCATGTGTATGCATGTCTGGTGGGTACACTGATGTGTCTGTTTGCATAAGTGCATGTACGTTTATTTATATGTGTTTATAAACACACGCATTAGCATACCCACCTGACTTGTGTACACAAGCAAGCACGTGTGTGTCGGCACATAGGTGTGAGTCTGTGCCTGAGGATGTGAAGTGCACTAAAGGATCCAAAAGGGTCTTCTGTTGCCAGAACTCAAGGATGAGGAGGGAGAGGGAGGATTAAGCTAGTCCGGAGGATGAAGGAAAATGTCTGAGGCAGGAAGAGGTAGTCTGAGGGAGGAGGAGATGGGAAGGAAGACCTTGGAGAAAAGGAGAGATGTGCGCTCCTAGAGGAGGGCCAGGGGGCTCCAGGGCTGGAAGGTCAAGGCTCCAGGGGTTGGGGTCAGGGCCCCCGAGCTGGCTGAGGGTTTCTCTCTCCCTCCTGCCCTGAGCAGGGCCACACCTGCAAAGGCTGGTGCTGGGCTCACCCGGGGGAACGGCTGCTCGCCTCCGGGAAGGCCCCCCCATTCCTCCCCACCTCCCAGGGTGGCAGGGCCCTCCCCCCGGTGAGGGGGACAGCGGCCACGGCACCCTGCACCCCGCCTCCTCTCGGATTACCTGGGCGGCGGGCTCCGGCAGTGGCGGCTGGCGGCTGTCAGCACCCTCGTACCCGGGGGGCTCCAACTCAGGCCCCCACGCTGCTGCCCTCCCAGGCCCCGACTCTGGGCCGAGGTGGCGGCAGCCGAGGCAGTGGAAACCTTAGAGGGGCCGGCTGCGGGAGCAGGGGCCCCTCATTACTGTTTCATAAGCCGGGGCCCAGCCAAGAACAATGCAGGACATGAAACCGCAGGAACCCGATCCTCGAGGCTCACCTGAGAGCGGGGCCGGGAGGGGGCCTGGGCCCGGGCTCCCTGGGGACCTTGGAGCCCAGAACCGGGGCGGAGGCCACAGCCTGGCCGCAGCCCTGGGGTGGGCACAGAGTCTCCGGGTTCCAAGAAGGCCGCCACTCTGGGACCTGGGCAGTGCCAAGGAGTGGGGCTGGGGTGTCTGCCGCACCATCCAAGCCAGAGAAGGAAGGCCCTTCTGGATTCAGTTTCGCCCCCTGCCCGGGAGCCAGATTCTGATCAGCGCTCCATAGCGGGAGGTGTCAGATCTGCAGCCCGGCCTGGCGCCTTGGCTACCCTGGGGACCTTGCCGCGTGAATAAGGAGGGAGCGGCACTCTGGGCATCATCGAGGGGTCCCAGCCCAGCTGGGCCCGGCAGGAGCCCCAGCCTGTCGTGGTACCTCCTCCCTGCCTTCACCTCCAGCCCCCGTCACTACCCACCATCCACACGAGTAGGCCCAGCAACTAATCCCCAGCTCTGATTTCCTGTCTGGCGGGTCAGCACGGGCTCTGGCCTCAGACAGTCATCAGGCCCAATCCTGGCGCCTCCACTTCCCAGCTGGGTGACCTCAGCCCAGTGACTTCCCTCTCTGAGCCTGGTTTCCTCATCTACAAAACGGAGGTGATTAACGGACCCACTCCCTAGGGGTGTTATGAGAATTCACTGAGTTACTATGAGTAAAAGGGCTTAGAGCGCCACCAGGTCTGTACATCTTAAATATAATAAATAATGTAAAAACATTCAATAGAATTTTATTAGTGTTAAGTCAATAAAATGTTAAAGATACTTAAGAACAGATGCATTGAAAAGGAATGTGTGGGGCCTGGCATACAGCAAGACCCTCCCCCCTCCATCCAGAACCTGGCCATGACCTGGTCTAGGCTGTGTGATTTCCAGGGATAAGCTCTCCTCACACCTCCCAGCCTGGGAGACTCAGCTGAGAGCAGAGCAGAAATGCATCCAGAGCCCAGGATCATGGGGAGCTGGAGCAAGCTTCTGGGAAAGGTTTGCTCTGTGACCTGGGGCCCTTTCTGCATTTTCTTTCTTTCTTTCTTTCTTTTTCAAATAAATTTATTTATTTATTTATTTTTGGCTGCATTGGGTCTTCGTTGCTGCGTGCGGGCTTTCTCTAGTTTCGGTGAGCAGGGGCTATTCTTCAATGCGGTGAGCAGGCTTCTCATTGCGGTGGCTTCTCTTGTGGAGCACGGGCTCTAGGCGCGCAGGCTTCACTAGTTGTGGCACATGGGCTCAGTAGTTGTGGCTCACGGGCTTAGTTGCTCCACGGCATGTGGGATCTTCCCGGACCAGGGCTCGAACCCATGTCCCCTGCATTGGCAGGCAGATTCTTAACCACTGCGCCACCAGGGAAGTCCCTGCATTTTCTAACATAGGTGAAGATGTCAGAACTGGCTCTAGCCCCAGGTGATACCTTTATCAGGCCCCTCAGGGATGAGTGTGTGCTGGAGTGTAATTAAGGATCTGGCTGGGGGATGCTTTTTTAACACACAGATTTTGGGACTCTACATGTTTGAAACTGTTCATCCATGAGCAGGACTTTCATCAGCGCCAGATCCTGATGACCTGAAAGCCTCTATCTCCTGCAGAGGTCTGGCTCCTGAGCTCCTCATATTAAGTAAACTCCTCTCATCTCCAGTGTGTCCCCCAGGCACCTCCCACTCACCACCCCAAACAACTCCAAACGGGCCTCCCATTCCAAGAACTCTGCCTCAGAAAATAACACAGCAGTCAGCCACGTTCCAGCCTCTCCACGTTACTCATTTACCAAATCCTTTAGATTCTCCTATTCAGTTAGCTCTGAAATGTGTCCATTTGTCTCCATCTCAAAATCTCCAGCATCAGGGACTTCCCTGGTACTCCAGTGGTTAAGACTCCATGCTCCCAATGCAGGGGACCTGGGTTCAATCCCTGGCTGGGGAACTAAAATCCCACATACCGCAGCTAAGCCCTCGCGCCACAACTAGAGAAGCCCGCGTGCCGCAATGAAGACCCAGTGCAGCCAAAATAAAATTAGTTAATTAAAAAAAAAGTCTCTGTCACCTCTGATATGAGTAATTGGTCACCTTGTTCACTCTCACTCCCTGTTGTCCATTCTCTGTCCTGCGGTCAGAGTGACTTTTGAAAATGCAAACCTGATCACATCACTCCCCTGTTTAAAATCTTTAGTGGCTCCCCATGCCTCTCAGGAAAAAGTCCAAGGTTCTCAGCATGTCCACAAGTCCCCACAGGCCGGTGAGACCCAGCCCCCACCCCATTCTCCATCCTTGGCTTCTCTCCACCCTCCAGTGTGCCTCCTCCTTTCTGCCTCAGGGGCTTTGCACTTATTGTTCCCTTCCACTCCTCTTACCCCAGCTTCACTGGCGATGCCCTCATAGCCCTTACCAAGCAGTTAAAGTATCATTTCCTTCGAGAAACATTCCCCGAATGCCCTATCATTTACCCTCATGCCACTTGCTGTTCCTTTACATTTATCACAACCATGATTAAAAAATTATTTGCATGATTACTTTCTTAGTCTCCATTTCTCTTGCTAGACTACAAGCCCATGAACCAGGAACTGTGTCTGTTCTATTTGTCACTGTTTCCCCAATATCTAGCATAATGCCTGGCACATTTTAAGCACCGATTCAATATATGTGAACACATGAGCTGGCCCAGGGTCTCAACTGGGAAGTGGTGGGACTGAGACTAGAACTCAGACCTGTCTGAATCCAAGCTTCTCCTCCTGTTCCAGGCTTGCCATCTCCCCACCCATCGGGAGAAGGTCATTTGCATGGGAGATGGACTCAAAGGGATTTCAGGCAACTGCTCCCTGAACTTGGGGGTGAGGGTAGGGGAGCTGTTTTTGGAGGTATCAGGACAGGTAGAAAAGAATCTCCCAGGTTGACTTTTCTGGTCGGGAAGGAGGAAGAAAGGAAACGAATGTGTATCGAATTAGCCACATGTGACTTGGGCTAAGCAGGGCCAGATGCCCTGGGTGAGAAGACTTGTTGCCCCACTTTACCCATTAGGAGAGTGAAACCAGAGCAGTCAATGACCCAAGGTCACACAGTGGGTAAATGGCAAACCTAGGACTGGAACTCTGGTCTGCTTGGCTCCAAAGCTGAACAGCAACTCCCTTATATTGGCCACCTCTTAGAGGCTAATGCCTGCATGGAGATGGCGGCCAGGCTCAAGGGGAGCCTCAAGTCTCACTGAGAATGACACAGAGCCATGAGGGGGTCAAGGCTGCAGCGCCCTTGGAGATTCACAGTCCCGTGCTTCTCATAGCTCTGGGTTTACTTGGACCAGGGCTTAGCCTGAAACCTCATCCATCACAAAGTGAGAAAATGCCTCCCCTTTTACTCCTTCAGTACCTTCAAGGAGAAAGTCTCCAGTGGATGTGTGTATCTTTAATGGCTAACACCTACCAATCTCCCTTTTTAACAGAGAGACAGCAGGGCTCAGGCTCAGAACCTTTAGCTGACAACACTCTCTAGTTAGAATTTAGTGACATTTCTGGGTTGTTTTTTTTTCCCTCTTTTATTCTTTCCTTTGAACCTTCTATATAAAGGATATGATTCTAGTTTTCTATTTGTGGTGGTGATGTAAAGTTTTGTTTTAATATAAGTGAAAAAATGCGTATTGATTTAATGGACAGTACGGTAAGTAATAGGTTATATGAGGCTTGGCAAAAAAATCATAAGAGCAGGAGGAGAATAACTGGCATTTGGGAAGCATTAACATGGTCCCACCACCTCATTGTACAGACTGGGAAAACTGAGGCTCTGACCACAAGGAAGGTCAGTGTCTGAGTTCAGCTGCAAGTTAGTGGCCCAGCCAGGCACCCCCATCACAGACTCCCCTGTCCCAAACCACCACTCAGGAAAGCCTGCCTACCTGATGCCTTGCTCTGTGGGCCTCCTCAGGGTGAAAGCAGTTTTGACAGCATCTCTGGGCAAGCACATTAGCTTCAAAGTGGTCACAGGGGGCATTCCCAGCCAACCCCTCCATATCAGTTGAATCAGGCCAGCGCAGCTCCTGCAATCCGATGGTGGGGCCTGGGAAGAATTAGGGGTCGGGGGGAGGCAAAGACCAGCTGACTGGCTGGCAGCCCACCCAGACTCCAGCCCCAGCTTGCCCCCAGACCGCCAAGGACCAAGGAAATGAGGTTATCCATCAACTCTTTCACCTGTTCACTTATTCACTCAACAAACACTCATTAAGCACCTCCTAAGCACCAGGCACTCTGCCAAACATTTGACATGTGATTTCTAGTCATTACTGCAGTGTTGCTCAAAGTGTATTTTGAGGACCCTGCATTAGACTCAGCTGAGCTGCTCATAAAATGCATATCCCCAGTTCCTTCCCTGATCCACCCAGCCAGAATCTCAGGAGGTGAGGCACTTATACAAGGCATTTATACAATGCATTTTATACATGTCTCCTAGGCGATTCCAATGCACCCCAAAGTTTGAGTACCCTTGCCTTACAGTTATCCTGCACTGTAGATAAAATTAATGATAATTTCAGATGAGGCAACTAAGTCTCACAGAGATTCCATAACTTGTTCAAAGGCCCAGTGGCTGAACTGGATTCAAACCCAGTCTTTGTGCCTCCCCATCCTCTCAGAGGTGGGCGTGAGGGACACTGGATCACACTGCCAACTCACACAGGTCCCTTGGGAAACCTTGAGAGTGAGGCAAGTGGCCAGCCAGGTATTTTCAGAACTGAGAACAAAATCATGGATGAAAGTGAACAACATAAGGTCACTCTGCAAGTCTGGAAGAGCTCAGCCAAAGAGAACCCCTGGTGTGCTGAGCTCAGGGCTCTTCCTCTGGGTGCCACTGAGGGCTCCAACCCCATGCCCTGGCGGGGCGGGGGAGCCCCGTCAGAAGAGTGACTTGAAGATGCTCTCCTCACCCCAGCAAGCGGGGTGGGGTGAGAGGAATCCATATCCCCAAACACACATGCACCTTACTGTGACCCCAGGTCGTCTGCTCTTACCTGTCGAGTTTCCTCCAAAGCGTCGCAGGGGATCTGGCCTTAGTTGCCAATCTTGGCGGAGAGCTGGGGAATTTCACATCCTCCCCTGGGGCAACCAGGGAGAAGATTCCTGGCTCCTTCACCATCAAACCTGAGGAAGTGGCAGGGCACGGTGGAGGTTGGGGGCACCACTGGCACTTCAGTGGCCCCGGGGTCTCCAATTCTCCCCGAGCTGTTATCTCCCTGCGTCGTTCCCTGTTCCCAGTAGTGCAGAGAGTAGGCATCCGTCCTGCCCAGCCTGGGCTGTTCCTTCCCAATCCCGCCACATAAAGGAGCAACGCCTCGGACTGAGAAAGCAGCTTAATCCCCTGTGGGCGGGTGTGGGGTGCTCTTATACACATGCCCCTCACTGCTCCCGCTTCCCCCTCCCACCCCCAACCAATTGGCAGAATCCTTCTCTAAAATGCACTTTAGGTGTGGATATAACAATGAAAAACCTTCAGCGGACATGCATGCCCCACCCGGGGAATGGACCCCTGGACCTCCCTCCATCCAGCTAGTCAGACAGTCCCTCCTCGTGTCCCTCAGCCCTCTACCTTTTCCCACTAGCCTTTCCTCCCTCTCAACCTTTCCGCTCGCGGTACTAACCTCGGCTCGGGTTTCCACACACAAGGGGGTGCTGGGGTGAGGTGCCAGGGGTCACAGCCTTCCTATTTTAACAATGAATCAGAACGTTGCCTGGAAGGTGGACGAAGACCACGCCCCTGCCGCTCTCGCATAGGCTTTTTCTAGGTGCTTCATTTACATGAAGACCTTGGGATTGGACAACCCGAGGACAAGGGGCGGGGCGGAGGCGGGCGGCGCCCAGAAGCCTCAGAGTGCCAGACCCGCTGCACGCTCAGCCCGAGCAGCAGTGGCAGGGTTCCCAGGGGGTTCTTGAAAGGGCTGGCACTGGCGGTTCTGGCTCTTTTTAATCTCTTTCCCTTCGGTTCGTTCCCGCCACAGTCTCCTAGGCTGGCTTTGGCTCTGCGTCTCAATTTTCTTATCTGTAAAATGGAGGTGGCAGTAGTACCTGTGAGGATGAAATGAAATGCCCAGGGGTTTTCGACCATTTGCACATCCATTTGCACACTTCCACTGATGTGGAGCTCACTCACAAAATGCAAAGCTCCCCCTTTTTAAAAAATATGCCTTCTTTTCTAAGCTAACATTCTGCACTATGCCAGCTTCTATTCCAAAATCTTTACGTCTATGAGGACGTAGTAACCTGAAGGATTAAGTACCAAGATCCTCATTTCCCAGCAACCAGGATCAGAGAAATGAACTAATTCGCCAGTGTCACCCAGCTAGTAAGTGGCAGAGCCAAGACTAAAACCCTGGTGTGTCTGGACTCCACTGGCCAATACAGAGCATCTTCATTCACTAGTTCAGACATTCACAGGTACCTGGTACATACCAGGCCTGTGCTGGAAACCAGGGATATGGTAACATGAATAAAACGTGGCTCCTTCTGAGAGGGGGAGCCCACTGACCAGGGGGGAGAGACAGACCCCTGAACAGGTCATCCTGGCACAGGACGGAGTGGATGAAAGCACACCTTCATAACAAGGATAATGATCTTTCTGTTCAGTCCCAATTACTGTAAGCAATACAGGGAGCAGCGAGGCTCTAGCACTTGTAGTGAGGCCATGGGATCCTGAGACAGTTACTTGACCTGTCTGAGTCAGGGGGTGGGTGGGTGCTTGGTTTGAGTTTGAAACTCTGGGTATGGCCCCAGCTCTCTAGCCCCCACCAACCAGTAAAATCTGGGGCCAACTCAGCGTGGCACTCCTGACGCTTCAATTCATTCAATACTTACAGAGCCCCTACTTTGTCTGTTGTGTGTGCTGAGGACACATCAGTGAACAAAAGAGCGAACCTCCTATTTTTGTGGCACTTACATTCTAGTGGAGACAAACAGATCAGATCCCAAACAAGATAAAGAAGCAATACATGGAGTATGTCGGCTGGTGATAGGTGCTAAGGAGAAAAATAAAGGGGTCGGGGGGTTGGAAGTGGCTGGTGTGGGGAGAGCATTATTATTTTTTTTTTTGCGGTACGTGGGCCTCTCACCATTGTGGCCTCTCCCATTACGGAGCACAGGCTCCGGACGCTCAGGCTCAGCGGCCATGGCTCATGGACCCAGCCGCTCCGCGGCATGCGGGATCTTCCCGGACCGGGGCACGAACCCATGTGCCCTACATCGGCAGGCGGACTCAACCACTGCGCCACCAGGGAAGCCCAAGAGCATTACTTTTTAAATAAGGTGGTCAGGAAGTATTTACAGCTGGATCTCATATATATACACATATATATTTAGTCAATAAAACAATTCCAATGGCTCTATTTCTTACTTAACATTACAAAAAGCCAAAAATAAATTTAGAAAATGTTAAACATTAAAAAATAAATAAATAAGGTGATCGGCGTTGGCGTCTCTGAGATGGCGACCTTGGAGCAAAAACCTGGAGAAGACGTGGCAGTGAGCCTGCAGGTCCTGGGAAAAGCGTTTCAGGCTGAGGGGAAAGAAGCAGTGAGGCTGGAGGGGAAAGAATAAGGAGGTGAGGGGGAGAGTCAGTGGGTGGGATTGGTGGGCTGTCCTGAGTGCTCTCTGCAGCTCTGGAGCTACCTGGTTGCATTCCTCCAGGGCAGGGAAAACAGTTGCGGTGGGGGGATCGGGGTTGGGCAGCAGCCAGGGTCCTGAAGGGGGCCGGTGAGCCAAGGGTGTGTTGGGACGAGTGAAGGGGTCTGTTGGAGGGAGTACCCTCCTGTGGGGGACAGTGGTACTTTCATCCCTGTGATGGGAAGGGCAGCTACAACCCCATTGTACAGATGGGAAACTCAAGACTCAAGCAAGTTGCCCAAAGCCACCCAGACCCTCGATGACAGTGCCTGGTCTGAAAACACACTCTTGAGTTCTGTGGGATGGCTCAGGGCATAATGGTGACAGCCAGGGCAGCGTCCCACTTGTCACCATTTAGCCCCAGCCTCCCATTCCCCTTTCTGCTCCCTGAAGAGTCTGTGCCTGCTCACCTCCACCCCTTGGCTCACGCCCTTCCCCTCGGCGCAGACATACCTCTTCAGAGATTTGGGGAAGCAGAACAGTAAGTGACAGTTCTAATCCCACTCTACCCCCCTGAGCCTCAGTTTCCTCACTGATCAAGCGGGAAGGGTCATCCCAGGCCTCAGGGCTCACAGGCCTGTTGGAGTGTCACATGGTCTGGGCAGGCAAGGCAGCGATGCAGGGGGCTGTGACCCAGTGGAGCAGGGGCTGGAAGGTATGAGTCTCTAAAGCAGTCGTCAGGGCTGGCTCCAGCCCAAAGCTACCTACCCTGTAAAGTGGTGATCCAAAGCCTGCAGAAGCTGAAGCTGGAAATCTGAACTTTTATATAAAACCTCAAAAAATTTTAAATATGGCTAAGTCAAATTGTTTTTAAACATTATGTGAGTCAAATCAAACTAATCCTCAGGACTTCTCTTTTATGCAGTGTCTCTGAAATGGTAAATCACAGATTTTCATCCTTTAGTTATGGCTTAAATGCCCACCCCCTCCAGGAAGCCCTCCCTGGCTTCCCCAGCCTTAAGTGAGGGCTCACTCTGCCGGGCTCCTGTGCAAGACTCCCGTTGTTCCTGGGGTGTCTTTCACATTGTCGACCACGTGAGTGGCGCCCCCTGGAGGTAAGATCCTGGATCTCCGCCTCCCGTTTCTTTGGGTTTGTTCAGCTAGTCCGGCAGTGTTAATGTAGGTATCTAGGGTGTGACTTATTTCTTTGCGGAAGGACCCATGGCTTGGGTATATCTACCTTCTTGATCCTTCCCTGGAGATGTACATGTGCCCAGCCAGAGATGACGCTCAGCTTAAATCCCAGCTCCAACTGAGAGACAGTGAGCAGTTAGAACTCAGCTAAAACAGTGTCCTGGAGGACATCAGGGTAGAGTTGGGGGGCATCTCAATGTGCCTCACCTGCAAAATGGGCTTAATGGAATTCCCTACCCTGTGGGGTTATGGTGAGAACTCAGTGAGTTGAACCAGGTAAAGAGTGACTGGTATACAGTGAGTGCTCAAAAAATGTTATCATCTCTCCTCCTCTCTGTCCCTATAGAAACAGCTCAGGGACTGTATGTCCCTGGAGGGCACGGACCACCCTGTCTTGCTCACCAGTGTATCCCCAGTGCTAACCACCCAATACTGGTGCTTTACTAAGCACTTCCCTACCGGTGCTCAGTAAACACTTGGTGAGAGAGCACGTGGTGCCTGCAGGAGAGGAGGGTCTACCCACCCCTCCCCTGGATTATTGCTGGAGGGTCTTGGAGCTTCCAGTCCCCCTGGTGCACCCTGACGCTGCCACCAGGGAGATTTCTCTCAAATGAATCCCTGACTCTGACTCTCCCCAGGCTCAACCCCCACTCCCACATCGGAGGCTCCCGCTGCCCCAAGATAAGGGTCCAGATCCTTAGCTCAGTATCTGAGGCCCTTAAGGGTCTGGTCCCTGCCGGCCTCTGCAGCTTTCTCCTCTCCTCTGACCACCCCTCCCCCACCTTTGCTCACCAAGGGCTCTCGGCCTGCCCATCCCCTCTCCCATCCACCTGGCCAAGCCATCTTCCAAGATTCCTTTCAATGTTGCCTCCTCTCTGTTCTGTGGCCCCTGGGCCTATACTTTATTGAACCGACCTCCAGGGTGATCTCTATGTGTCTGTCTCCCTCATGAGACCTGAGGATCATGTCTTATTATCTGTAACGGGGTAACTTTTGATGTAACTTAACCTGAGACTCAGTTTTCTCAACTGTCGAATGGAGCTAGTACCCACTTCACAGTGCTGTTGTTGAGTTAATGTCATCACTGGCACATTGGAGGTGCTTGGTAAATTTGTTTTCCATCCTCCTTCTTTTGGTTATTTGCCAATCATTATGGCTAAGGGGGAAGGGAGAGGGCAAAGCTCACTGGACAGGGAAGGTTTCAGCAAGGGCCCACGGGAGATGGTTGTGGCGATCAGGAGAAAAAACTAGATTCGGAAACTTGCAGACAGGAAAGAATGGCACTAGGGCCAAGAAAATCTCAAAAAGATTATTTCAAGGGTTACGTGGGAACACCTGTGAGAAGGGGGAATGGGTCCAGTGTAATCCAGCCAGGACTGGCCAAAAACCTACAGCGATTCAGGTCTTGTTTCAAGAGCAGAAACACAGAAATGACCGACACAACTTCCCATTCAGAAAGCTCAGGGCCTGGCTGGGGGGAAAGAGGTAACCAGGTTATAATACGTTCAGTGTTTAAAAGAAAGAAACGCAAAGTATCCCGGGAGCCCAGATGGAGAAATGACTGATTGCCAGGTATCAGGGAAGGCTTCCCAGAGGAGGCAGCTCAGAGCCGAGGTGAGAAAGGCGGAGGGCAGAGTGCAAACACCTAAAGGGCTTCTCTGGCATCTGGAGGAGGCAGATATTTGCTCAGAACAGGACGGCTTTTCTTTTTTCTTTTTCTTTAATAACTATTTATTTGGCCGTGCCGGGTCTTAGTTGTGGCAAGTGGGATCTGTTAGTTTTGTTGCAGCGTTCAGGATCTATTTCCCCGACCAGGGATCGAACCAGGCCTCCTGCATTGGGAGCACAGAGTCCTAACCACCACTGGACCAACAACGAAGTCCCAGGAGGGCTTTTCTAAGATGGACCTGCTCACAAAAGAGCAGGCAGTGAGCCCTCCAAGCTCAGGATGAATTGGGAACCCCTCCCCAGAGTCCTCCACACAGCTAAAGGGAGGGCAACAGCTCAAGTCTAGGGAACATCAAGGTCAAGGGGTTTTTGGAGAGGAAGGAAGCTGAGGCTTAACATCAAATCCCTCCCCTCCTCAGCTTCAGGCGCTGGCGGGCAGCTCCACCCGGCCTGCTCACCTCAGCCCCCGGGGGAGAATCAGGCCACCCCAAAACGGATCCTACTAGGAGAGTTCTTTCCTCTACTGAGCAGAGGCCTGGCTCCCAGTAACCATGGCCATTGCTCCTTGTTTTACTAGCACAGGCCTGACCCATCTGGGAAGTTCAGTGCGGTAACAGGAACATCTGGATGAGTGTCTGCTATGGCTTTAGTTCCACAGTTGGATCCTCTCTGGACAGCCCTTTACATATTTGGCTCCTGTGTGAGAATCTGCTGCTTGCACCCCAATAACAATTCTCCCGTTAGTAACGCAATCCCCAATTCTTAGTGGGTACACAGTTTTCCAGAACAGACCACGGACCCCAGCCTTCCCTGCAACTGGGAGCTCCCTCTTCCTCCTGCCCTAAGCCTTTGCCGCCTGTCTAATAGCACAAGCATCAAGTGTTCCTAAAAGGAGGGCCCTGACCTTCATCCCTTCCTCCTTCCTGCAGCTGAGGGGCAGATATGATGACTGAAGCTCAGGCAGCCATCTTGGACCACGAGGTGGAACCCATGTGTTGAAAATGGCACAAAACAAAAAGCTAAAAGCCTGCCATCTCCACTCCAGGCTAGCTACCTTCCATCTTTGTTAACCTGAGAATTCCTCGCTTACATAAGCCAGTTATTTTAAAATCTTGTTTCATATTACATGTAGCTAAATCTAATCTTTCCTGATTAACCTCCTAGAGGTCCCAAACCACAGGGCCCACAGGATGGGGAGCGACAGGAAGAATCCAGGTAGAACATGGAGAGAAAAGACAAGTTCTCCAGAGAGTTCTGACTCTATCACTTTCAATCTTAGGATTGGCAAAAATTACCATGATTCAATTTCCTTGGTCTGCTGGTTTCCGAGGGCACACGTGGGAGAAAGTGGATGAGAACTTAATACTAGTAAACATTACAAATGTAGGTGTAAGTTGTAAAACATCCTATGTCATTGGGGGTGGAGAAGAGAGCCCGGCATGGTGTCTCAGCGGCAGCCACGCACACACGGAAGACAAACCTGGGAAAGTCAGCCGTGGGAAGAGGTTCATGCACGTGGTCTCCCTTCAGCCTCCAGGCAGGCCTGCGAGATAGGTGTCTTATGACATCTCACACGTGGGGAAACAGTCCCAGTGAAGTCAGCAGTGAGGAGCTCACACAGTGGGCCAGCGGCTGAGCCAGGACTCAAACCCCAGCCCGGCTGTGTGTGCGAATTCCCCGGGCTCATCTCTGCTCCTGATCACAAGGGGCTGTGAGGGAGAGACTCACTGCCCCGGGGCAAGTACCAGAACCACCTGGACAGCTTGTACAAGCTCTGCCCTCTGCCCTGGATAGAGGCAGCCGAATGGGGCAAGTCGCCCCACCCTAAGCACGGGGAGGACAACAGGAAGGCAGCAGGGAGAGCAGGTGGAAGGAGCCAAGAAGCCAGGTGACCGGGCCTCCCAGCCACAAGCCCTGAGCTTCACATTCCCATGGCCAGGTGTGGCCTTCAGACCCGCAGCAGCCAGCACCAGACGGCGGGCTGATGGTGACAGGGGAGAACGCCTGCCCAGTGCAGGGCCAGGGCTGCTCCTGGCAGCCCCGCCACGGGGTGAGTGGAGGGGAAGGCCGGCTCTGCGGATCCCCGATCCCTGCTCCCCTCCTCCAGGAGCCCCCACGCCCCACGGCTGAGCAGAACCTGCGCTCCCCTCACACACACTCACTAGTCCATCAGCCGCACAGGGACCTAGAGCTCATGTGTCTCGCCTTTGCAGTCCTAGTGTCAGGGCCCAACACAGCTCCACTAATCAGGGTGCAACCTGAAATTCCTGTGCCCTGGCCCAGAGTCACAGGAACCAGTCAGCGCAAGTGGGGTCTGACAGTCTCCAGAACAGATGCTCCAGCTGTCCTCACCGGCACCACATCCACCTGAGGCAGCTAGACCTGGATTCTGCCACCAGCCCAGCTCGGTCAGGAGAAGAGCGGGGAGTGTGAGTGACGTGGGTCACTAACAGGCTGGTTTCCATCGGCTCTGAAGCCACACCTGAAGGTCTCCCTGGAAGAAGTGTGAAAAAGCAGCAGGCCTCACCGAGCACCAGCCGGCCTCATGAGGGGCCTGCTCTGAAAGGGCCAGGCTTTCAGGCGAGTGGAGGTGTATTTTCTTTACAAGGGACTAATTGCTCCTTCTTTGTGGGGCTCTGTCTGGGAGCTGCTGGAAGCCTGGGGCAGCTGCCCAAGTTTGGGGGGTGAGGAATACTCCGGGGCTTCCCCGTCTCCACCCCTTCAACGTCAGCTAAGGAGGCCAACAGGGCCAAGGAGAAGGAAGAGGCAAAAGGTCCCAGCCAGGAAAAGGCAGAGCCCAGCTCTGCTCAGCCACCGGCCCGGGTCCCAGAGCCGCAGGGAGGCCCTGGCCTCTAGCAGTGGTGGCGCCAGCCTTCACCCGGGTTGGGGGCCCGGGCCTAGCGCTAGCGTTTCGTGCCCACAGGGAGGACTGCTGGACAGTGAGGATGACCCACACCCCAGCAGCTCCCTCCACCCCAAACGCCTACCCTCGGCACGCGGCATGGGGGCCAGGGACAAACCGTCCACACGTGCGCTTACTTTCACAAATGTAATCAAGGTTCGGTGGGGTATACATTTGGGAAGATGCCCCAAACGTGGCCCTGGAGGCTCCCCCTGGCGGAGGCCAGCTCTCAGCCGCCTGCGTTGGCTGGAGTCTAAGCCCCAGGCCGGAGAGGTGCTGGCCTCCCAAGTTTGGGCTGGGGAGTCAGCGCCTGGGTGCAGGCTGGCTTACGGGACAGCCAAGCTGGGACAGGACAGGTCCTTGCAGCCGAGGCTGGGGCACGGCCTGGGTCTCAGGGCTCACTCCCCGCTGTGCCGGGCTTGGCCTGTTAGCCGGCGGCGCTGGGTCTTACTGGTACGAGTGGCGCTTGGGGGCTTCTTGGTGGAGTCCTGGGCCCGGCTGGGATGTTTCCTCTTGACCTTCTTGCGCCTGTGCGCGTGCAGCGAGGCCGTGAGAGAGGAGATCCTGTGGGAGGGCGGAAGGCTGGTGAGGCTCGGGCCTCAGTCTACCCTGGGGAACAAGGTGCGGGTGGAAGTTTGGGCAGGGGGGTGACCGATGGCCCAGCTCACGGAGGGGAAATCAGGACAGGCCATGAACGCCATTCCAAAGGCAGCACGCTCTGTCCCCAGAGGGCCTGCCAGCTCCTCAGCTCACAGCAAGAAAGGCCCTTACCCCAGGCACTAGGGGTACCCAGGGTCAGACATTCTCAGGGGGTGGAGGTGGGGGGCAGTGAGGGAGACCACTTGACAAGCAGAGCAGAGAGCTGCCCAGGGCCCCACACGTGCCCCACACCACCCACCACAGGCGCCCTCACAACGCCAGCCATAGCAGCAGGCTCACAGGGGAGGACAGGCCAGGGCTCACCGCTGGGACAGCAGAGGGTCTCTGGACTTCCTGCGTAAGGCTCTGGTCGGCTTCTCCGCGGATGACGCCCCCTCCTCAGACCTGTGCCCGGCCCCTTGCTAAAGAAGCACAGGAGAAGGACCGTCACAGGGAGCGGTGGATCGAGGGGCCTGGGCACCCTGAGTAGTTGCGGCTCTGTCGCGCGGGGGCATGACCTGCCGCCTCCCTCACCTGGGTCGGGGCTCAGAGAAGGCCGTGGGCAGAAAGGCCACGTGTGCCCTAAAGCAGGGATGACACGGGCAGAGCTGGATTCCAAAGTTCTCCACCACCACAGCCTACAGTGGACACACTCAAACACTCACAAATGAACGAACTCTAAGACGGAGACGAGACTGGTCTTCGCATCAGACCTTACAGAAGAATGAGCACAAATACAAGGTGAGTGTGAGCTCAGAAAGGATGTGATAAAGGGGTGGCCCTCGAACTTAAGGACACCGTAACCCATGCTCGGGGCTGTGGTTTACCTGGTGACTGTACGTGCACACGCATATAAACCCCTACGCGACCCAAACACAAGTTTAACTGAAACAAACGTTTCATAAGACAGCACTTGCTGTGATGCTTTCTGATATTTTCAATGATATTGTGTTCCTTTTCTTTAAAAAAAAAAATGCTGGTTGGAACTTGCTGTGACTCCCACCCCACAGATCAGGCCACAGAGACATACCGCGCAGTGAGTGATCACTACCAACTGCTCTCTCGCGTGCTTCTAGCGGATCCACCACTTTTATGCTCCACAGCGACCCCACGAGGCAGCTGCTATCATCAGGGACCCCAAGGTAGTGGTGAAGAGAAGCAGACAAGGCAGAGAGACCTGCCCAGGTTCCCACAGCCACTAGTGGTGGAGCCGGCCCCTGAAGCCCCAGGCTCAGGGCTTTTGTCCAGGCCCTGGAGGGGGCCCCAGAGGAAAGAGCCCCTCACACTGGAATCCCATGACATGGACCCGCACTTAGTGAGCCCCTGGCCAGCTAGGTTGCCCCTGTGTCCCCTCTTCCCTGGGGCCGCGAGGGAGACCCACCTCAGGCGGGGGCAGTCCGAGCAGCCGGGCCGCTGAGAAGTCCAGGTTGCTGATGGTGGTCACGGTGACCGTGTGATTGAGGTGGTCGTACTGCACCGGCTCTGTCTTTGCTGTCACCAGCCGGTCCAGTTCGTCTGCCTCCTCTGTGCGAGTGGGCACAGAGCCAGGCCTCAGCCCCAGGGCACAAGTAAGCAGGCTCCAGCCACCGCCCCCTGCCCCCAGCCCTGGAGTGCAGTGGCCCCCCTGCTCTATCGGAGGGCATCCAGGAAGCCCCCAGCTCCAGAGCCTGGCCTGCAAATGCTGTAAATGACCCCCAACTCTTCCCTTCACGCTCCAGGGAGACCTCAGACCCCCTGGTCCCCACCAGGACAAAGTTGGAGCCACACCAGGAGCTGCTGCTTCCCCTACCCCTCCACCCCCAGTCCCTCCAGGCCTCAGAAGCTGGCCTTTCTGCTCATGATCAGTTTACCAAGAGGTTTGGATCTCCTCCTGGTCTCTGATCCACTGACATTTAGAGACAGCTGAGGACTACCCCTGGCTGCCAGGTCACCACCAAGATCCCTAAAGCAAGGGACGTCAGCTTCTGTGCAGCCCTCACACCCCTCCCCTCCCACCCACCAAGGCATAAATAAACTCAGCCTGTTGGCTATTCTCCAGGACAGGCCAAGGATGGGATTACCCAGCGCCTCCTCTCTCTCTGCCAGCATCTTCAAGTATTCCTGGTGGCGCTGAAACCAAAGGGAAGGGAAGATGGTGAGTATGGCCTCTCAGCCCAACCTCAGGCAGAGGCGCTGCTCACCTCCAGGGTGAGTAAGACCACGGCTTGAACAGAAAGGCCAGGAGATCTCACCCTAAACCTTCCCCAGACCTGGGCCCACGGTGTCTCTATCTGTATAAACTGCTCCCCAGGCCTGCCCACACCTCCCCTCATCCCTGCAGGTGCCCCTTTTCGGGCCATCGAGGCTGCAAGTCCCCTGGAAGTCAGAGACACTCTCCTGCCCTCTCCCTCTGCACCTCCTCCCGGAGCTTCTTCTGCTCCTCCTTGAGCCGCTTCTTGATCTCCTCAATGGCTGCCTTCTTCCGCTCCACCTTCCGCTTGTGGAAGCCTGTCAGGTACTCCCTACAGCAGAGGGGCAAGAAAGAAAGTCAGGATACAAGGAAAGAAGAGCTTGCTCCAGAAAGAGAGAGAAAAAAAAAAAGAAAACCTAATACTGCACTCACCATGTGCCAAGCACCATTCCAAAAATGTACGTTAACTCATGTAATCCTCACAGCAACCTGCGTAGTAGGTACACAACCCCATTTTACAGATGGGAGACACTGAGGCACAGAGAGGCAAGGTTACTTGCCCAAGGTCACAGAGAGTGTAAGATAGGGAAAGAGAGGGAGATGCTGCCTCTCTCCACTCACTACCCTCCAGGGCTCTCAGCTGCCAGCAACAGGGCCAGGTGGTGGGCACAGGCTGAGGGCCTCTGAACCTAGAACAGGTGAGGGTCCCTTCTTCTCTGGCAAACTCCATTACTCAGTGAATTAAGCCACTTCTAGTGGGGCTTTCAAGGCCACCCTCACCCAGACCTCCACGAACTCTCCATTGGACCAACCCCCCATTTGCCCAGGACCCCGCCCTGGACTCATCTGTAAGTTGTGCTGATGCCACCCTGAGTTTCTTTTTATTATTTATTTATTTAATAAATAAATAATATTTATGTATTATTTTTGGCTGCTTCATTGCTGCGCGCGGGCTTTCTCTAGTTGCGGCGAGTGGGGGCTACTTTGTGGCGGTGCATGGGCTTCTCATTGCAGTGGCTTCTCTTGTTGCGCAGCATGGGCTCTAGGCGCATGGGCTTCAGTAGTTGTGGCACGCAGGCTCAGTAGTTGTGGCCTGCGGACTCCACAGCGCAGGCTCAGTGGTTGTGGCTCACGGGCTTAGTTGCTCCGCGGCATGTGGGATCTTCCCGGACCGGGGCTCGAACCCATGTTCTCTGTATTGGCAGGCGGATTCTTAACCACTGCGCCACCAGGGAAGTCCCACCCTGAGTTTCTTGATGCTTCTTCAGCATTTCCCTCCCTCCCCCTATCTGATCTCGGCCCCTCTCATCTCTCTAGAGCCTGCTGCACCATTCCCGTCTGTTCCGGGGCCCAACGCTAGGCTTTTCGCTGACCCACTACCATATACCCAGGTGGCACTCTGAGTGGGGGACATGTGATGGGCCGGACGCTAAGGCTTAGGGGTCCGACTCAGGGATCCCGAGGCCTGGCGCGCACACCCCGAAGGAGCTTAGTAATCGCCTGGCGAATAAATGAATTTAAGCCACTCGTTTCATTCACTCATCGTTCATCAAAAACAGCTCAGTCTGCTGCGTGCGGGGCCGCCGGGCTGGGCTAGGGAGGTCGAAGCCACCGCTCGGAGACCCGAGCTCCCCGCTCTCGGGCGGCGCGTACAGCAGCGTTAGGCTGGTTGGGGAGCCGAAAAGAGAAGTAAGGGCGGGCCGGACGATTCCATTCCTCTGGGCTGGGGGCCCAGGGCGCCCGCTTCCTTCCGCGGGAGCTTCGCACCACGCCCAGAGGGCGGGACCGGAAGGGCCCTCCGCGTGAGCGTGTGCCGGCGGACCTAGCCTTAGCCTTGCCCGGCGGCCCGAAGAGGATACGATCCAGCCTTGACACTCACCGCCGCTTCTCCTCGTCGAAGCTCAAAATGAGCCGCGGCCGCCGGCCGTCGCCATCTCGCCTCTTCTTCTTGTTGCGGCCCATAGCGGTGAGGCCTCGGCGGCGCCGCTCCCTCTCACCTGACACTTCCGGTGTAGCGTTTCCAGCCTCCCGGAAGTGCCCGCAGAGACGCCCCGCAGTTCCGCTCGCCAGGCCCCGCCTTTTAAAGGGGCCGCCCAGCCCGTCTCCCTGTCCCTCTCTTCTGCCTGTAACAGACAAGATTCCTGCCCTTCCCCAACCCACCCCCGCGACTCCCAGCCCCACTCCCTCTCTTAGACTAACAAAGGTGAGAGCAAGACCCAGAGGTCCCAGCGCCTAGCACGGTGCCTTGCACACAGTAGGTGCTCAATACAGAGTTACTAGTGAATGGCCCAAGATTGCTGATCCTTCTTTTGATTTGGATGTCAACTCCGTGGTGGTCTCCAAGAGCACGTTTCTGGAGCCAAACTACCTGGATTAGAATCCTGGTACCCCAGTTACAGCTGTATGGTCCTGGACCAGTTGCCTTCGATGTGTCTCAGTCACCCTGTTTGTAAAAGAGGACTAATCATAGTGACGTGGTAGGTATTGTAAGGCAGTGGTTTCCAAACGTTGGCGTGCATCAGAATCCCCTGGAGGGTTTGCTGAACCCCAGATCGCTCGGGCACACCCCAGAGTTTCTGATTCAGCAGTTCTGGAGTGAGCCCCAGAATTTGCACTTCAGGCAGTTCTCAGGTGATGCTGTTGTTGCTGATCCACAGACCAAATTTTGAGAACCCTGATTGTGAGGGATAAGTGTGTTATGTAGCGTGTATGTATAACATAATACATGCCACACATGTGTTTGCTACACAAGCCATCACCCCTCTCTGTGCCTCAGTTCCCCAAGTATGGAGTTGGGATGTAGTAACACATCCTCTACTAAAAATGAGGGCATGAATGTGAAGGCAGTAAGTAAAACACCTGAAGAGGAATTTTAGTAGCTGGGATTGTATGCCTGAATCCCCCATTCTCAACTCATCTGTGCTGTGTACTGCAGACAAGCTGCTGCCCTTGCCCTTAAGGACTCACGGGTTCACAGGGTCAATGATCATTACAGTCCAGGGGATGACACCTCTGCTGTGAGATTCACGGGAGGCTGGAGGAGCTCAGGGTTGGCTCTTCCAGTGTGGAGGGCTTCCCGGAGGAGGTGACCACAGAACAATCTGAGAGTGCGGATAACAGACTCTTAGGACCCAATGCTCTTCTTTGACAAGTGACTGGAGCCCAGAGAGCAAGTAAGCACACACATATTGAGTGCCTACTGTGTGCCAGGCACACAGAGAAGGCAACCGTTATCTCAGAGAGGGGAAGCAACTTGTCCAGGGTTACACTGCTGTTCTTTGGTAAAGCTGAGACTTGACCTGGGTCACTGGCCTCATGGCCCAGCATCCTGGGGCGCTGGCCTGAGGGATCACTCTCCCAGTAGCAGCACACCCCCTCCGGAGGGCAAGACGCAGACCCTGACCATGAGTTTTGAAAGAAGCTAGGCACACAGTAGGTGCATCTCTCCACGAATGTTGAACCCATTCCACAAGGGTCCTCCGCCTGAGGGATTCCACGTTGGGCGCTGAGAGGAAGTTATCCTCAAATACAGGGCACAGCGGGGGGCTTCAGGGTGATGAACAACTGCCCTTCTGCCCCTCTGCCACCCTATAATGGCCATGCCCCATGCCACCCTCGGCACCCTCCTCCTGGGAGAAAGCATTGCCTTGGATGCAGTGATGCCCCCCAAAAAGATGCCCAGCGAGCCGCCTTATGTGGAGGTTCAGAGATAAGTGACTTAAGCAAAGTCACCCCATTATTAAGTGGTGTGCAGCGCCATCCTCAATTGCTGCCCTGTGTGTGGAGTGGTTCTGCCCTCCCAGAGCTTCCGGTCAGGCGCAGAGACTGGGGACTGCGTAAGGAGACACCTGCTTATGCAGGACCTCGTGTGGGGAGCTCTGTACAGTCCGCCCTCGCAGCCCACCGGGCCCGAGCTGCCTGGATTAGAATCCTGGTACCCCAGTTACAGCTGTATGGTTCAGGGAGGTCACATCTGCGAAAGCTCCCAGTGCAGAGTGAAGCTCGCCACTTCGGGCAGGTGCTGTTGCTCCAAACTCTTCCCTGGGAGTTCCAGGTCCCCTTTACTCCAGGAAAAGAGATGCAGGACTGGCAACCCCACCCAGGTTCCAAAAGCTTGAGAGCCATTTACTGCAACTCACGGTCTAAAACACTTCCCTTTTTAAGTCAGCTTCTCCTTGACATTATTTTTATGTTTATTGAGCACCTGCTGTGTGCCAGGCACAGCAAGAGGCGGTACGTTCTCCGTAATAGAAATGATGATATAGATGATGAGCCAAAAGAATAACGGCAGCTGCCATTAATTTAGCTTTTTACACGATTATCTATTTTGAGGTATGAGTTCCATTTTAATGAGGCCCAGAGATGTGCAGTCACTTACCCAAGGTCACACAGACAAGAAGAGCAAGTGCTGAGGGTGAAGCTTGAGTGGTCTAAGGGCAGAACTCTGCTTAGTTTCTCTGGACCCAGTTTCACAGGCTCTTGAGACACACCGAGTCTTAAAAGAGGTGAAGGGAACCAACAGTTACGGAGCTCCTACTATGCGCCAGGCACAGTGAAGTTCTCTACGTTATCTCAGCCGATCCTTGCAACGGCCGCACAGGGTGGATACTAGTACTAATGCAATTTGATAGATGAGGAAACATGTTCAGAGAGGTTGATTCACTGGCCCAAGGGCACACAGTGATAGAGCTGGGGTTTGGACACAAGTCTGTCTGACTCCGAGCCCAGTTTCTTTCCTCCACTGCCAGTGGTCTCTCTCCTTATCTGCCCCAGGGCTTTCCTCTGTCTGGTTGTAGTCCCAGTCCTGGAGCATCGTTGAGTTCTGCCAGTGTAGAGAGTAAGTGGGATCAGAGAAAGGCAGTCAAGAAGACACTTTCTCTGATGTCCAGCAGAGGGCGCCCCATCCACAGCCAGACTTCCAAAGCGTTTCTTTCTGGGTGGCCAGTTGGGTGCCCCAGGAGAGCCTGGAGATTGGGTGTGACTCATGGCAGCTCCCAGCCTTTGCGCGCCATCCTTCTTGGCCCTCTTATAGAGATGTGCCCTCCAGCAGACCCACTGAGATGGGAATCACCCACCCAAAAGGGCCAGGTAAAAATAATGACCCCCATTTTATGGATGAGGAAACTCAGACTGGGGGGTGGAAGAGACCTACCCAGGGTTCCACAGCTAGTGCTGGCTGTCCTGGAGAGTGAGATTTGCCAGGCTCCCACCCAACACATACCTCAGGAGACTGCCTTGGGGGTTGGGGGTGCCAACTGAGGTCCTGATTCCAAGCCTTCTTGGAACATTGGCTCAGTTCCCAGGGGCTGTTTCACAGGGAGGTAGGGGGCCCTACAGCAGGGAGCAGAAAGGAAAAGGTGCAGGGGAGTGGTCGGTCTGCAGAGTTGCCCAGCTATCAGCTCATGTCCCATCACTTGCAACAAGTGAATGTGACTGCCCTCCAAGGTAACGGAGCCTGGCCGGTCTTGGAAAACACGTCCTCTGGAAACCAGCAGAGGAGAGGCTCATGGAGGCCTCATCTCAGGGAGGGTGAGTCTCCCGCACTCTGCGGTGCAGGGAACAGGCTGTGTGCAGCAGGAGGCCTCTGAGAACCTGAAGGCGGGGCTTCAAGTCGGCCCACGGGCCTCTACTTGTAGGTTCTCTGCAGGGGCTGGCGTATCCTGCCACCGACCCCAATTCCTCCTATACAGAAATGGGCCAGCAGGTGGTGACAGGGCTATCGCCCAAGCCCATCTTCCCTATGTTGGGTTGAGGGTCCTGAGGAGGGCCACAGAACTCGAGTTTCCAGACTAGCACCCTGGTTGCCCGTACACTGTAGCATCGAGGTGCGTGGCCTGGCGCCACAAAGCTGGGATGCCTGGGGAGCCCCAGAAGGCTCAGCCGGGCCTGGTAGAGACCAGGGAGTCATCACTCAGAGCCTGTTTACTCCCCTTCAGATTCGGGGGATAAGATCTCAAGAGGTAGTGCGGCAGCGACGGGAAACACTCCACTGCGTGTGTACGTTGTGCCAGGCCCGACACTCATCCTCCATCACACACCTCATTTCATCCTCACAACAGTCCCACGGTAGTCTCCGTGCTATCATCCCCCTCATATAAATGAATAAACCGAGGCTCAGAGAGGTCAGTTAAGGCCCACAGGGGCACACAGCTGCTTTCCCTGCACTGTCTGAACCATATCTCTTTCTACTTCATGAAAACAAATGACAGGGGCCCCAGGTATTCCTTCCACTTCCCCCTGTGTTGCCCCAGATACCATGGCATGAATCAGTCTGTCCTTGCCTCTCTTCCCCCGTTTTCGTTTATTTCAACATCTTTTGTGCATCTACTGTGTGCTCGGGCCCAGTGAGTTGGGAGCTGTTTGAGGGCAGTGACTGGGTCTTATTTAGTACTGAGCCCCTCGCTGTGTATTGAGCTCTCTGTTCAGCCCAGGGGACCCAGGGGAACAAGATGTCACTAGCACTTAAGAGGTATGCATCGAGGGAATTCCCTGCCGGTCCAGTGGTTAGGATTCGGCGCTTTCACTGCCATGGGCCCGGGTTCGATCCCTGGTCAGGGAACTAAGATCCCACAAGCCGCACAGCGCAGCCAAAAAAAAAAGGTATGCATGCACCGAGGCAGTGAATGGAAGTGAAGAAGGGGCAGAGCCTGGGGGAGTCGGCAGAACCCTCCTCTTCCACACCCACACACACAGGAGGCTGGTTCAGGGGGAGCAGAGGCAGCTGCCTTTATTGGGGGCCGTGGGCCGGCTGGCTTCACTCAAAGGCCACGCACTTGATCTTGAAGTCGCCATCGGCTGCCAGGTAGTTGATGGCCTCCAGGTTGAGGCGGTTGGGGAACTTGAAATCGTATCCACCAGGCAGCTGGATGGTTAGGTCTGCCTGGTCGAAGGAGACGCACACCTGGGGGTGGAGAGGAGCAGTGAGCGTGTGGACCCCACAGTGGGAGCCTCGGCCCTGCAGCCACGGCCTGCAGGTCCTAGGCCCCCCTAGAGCCCTTTCCTCACGTAGCCCTGACAACAGCCCCGCTTCATGGTGAGGCCCTGAGGTTGGGAGAGGGGATGATGCTTACCGAGGATAACACAGCAGGTGACTGGAGGGAGGGGAGATGGGGAGGGAGGGGAGGGGGGGCAGGGTGGGACCCAGGTCTCTAGCCACTCAACCCAGCTCTGCCCCAGCCCACCCAGGGCCCTGACCCCACCCCCAGACCCCAGCCCACCTCCACAACACTTCCAGGCTGGAAGGGGAAGACGGACTCCCGCTGCTCGGCCCCCCAGGCCCCGCCATCCTTGCTGTTACACACGATGGTGTTGGTGTCCCCGTGCGCGTCGAAGCGGGGGTTGAAGTGCAGGCACAGGTTGTTGCCATCTTTGCCCATGTTCAGCACGAAGCTAGGGGATAGCGGGTGGGCTTGAGGCTGTCCCCTCCCGCTGCAGCCCCCTCAGGCCGACCAGTCTGTGCCACTCAGTCCACGTTAATGGACCTCACCGGGGGAACGCATGGAGCCGAGGCAGGAAACCTGGATTCTAGCTGTGCCCTTCCACCTCCTTGCTGTGTGACCTTGAGCAAGTCCCTGCTCCATCTGGGTCTCAGTTTCCATATCTGCACAGTAGGGGCTCCACAGGAAGTATCTCTTAAGGGCCTTGCTATGCTGACAGCCAGGACTCTTGTAGACATGAATTTGTGTCCCTGCCCGTTTGGTCAAGGTCAGAGACTCCCTCCAGATGGTGACCTCTGGGAGGGCAAGCGTCCTGTCTGTCTTGTCTATCTCTGTATCCCTGGTGCCCAGCATGATGCGTGACACACAGTAGGTGCTCTGTAACCGTGGGGCGAATGAACGAATAACAATAATGCATTTGCTGAGTCGAGGTAACAGCAAGGCCTCCCTCTGGGGGTTTAGAAAGAATGACATGAGCAGTGCATATGAAGCGTGCGGCTCTTTATACTGTCAGCTGGTCATCAACGTGTGAGATGACCCAGCATTTCACCTCCACACAACCTCCCCCCTCCATTAACTGATTAACAAACGAGGCTCAAGGCGGTTGGTTGACTGGTCCAAGCTCACAAGGCTGCGGTGAAACTAGGCCAGCTGGCCGAATGAATGATGAGCTAAGGAAGGACGGAAGGAGTGAAGAGTCGAGTCAAGAGCGCAGGATACACAGACCTCAGAGGGCGGGCAGCGAGGGTGACACCCTGTCATTCCCTCTCCCCGCCCCGCTCGGCCTCTGGTCCCGCCCACAGCAGTAGGGAGGGGAAGGCCAGCCGAGGCAGCTGACGAGGCCGCAGCTGGTTTAGTTTAAGAGGGCGACAACGGTGGGAGCGTCCAGACTCCGCGGAGGAAGTGACTCACCCAGAAGACGTAGCCTCAGCAGCCGCCGACATTAACCCCGCCCCGCCGGAGGGAGGAGCCGGGCCCGGCCAGCCACGCCCCTGCCAGACGCGGGGCGGGACCCTCGAGCCCCAGCCCCCGCCCCCGCCGCCTGCCGCCCGCCGCCCCCGCCGTCGTTCCCTCACCTCTTGGCGTCCGGGGGCACCTCGCCCCGCACTCTGAGGCACTCCCCAGGTTTGAGATTCAGGTTGCTGGCGACCAGACCCTGCGCAGACAAGACCCCGCCCAGCCGGGTTAGAGGACGCAGGGTGGGAGGGTGGCAGGTCGTGACCCGCGCCGGGAAGACCAGGCCTGCTCTGACCAGGCCGACCCGAAGGCTGAGGAACCCGGCTGCAAGTTCTAGACTCTCCTTCTTAGTGTGGTCCTGGGCAAGTTTCTTGTCTGTAACATGACTGAGGTTCTAGAAGACAGGATCTAGAAGTTTCTGCGGTTTAGCCCGGGGATTTTAGATGCAGAGTAGCCTGGGTGGTGGAGTGATGTGCTCCATCGCCTCATCGAATAGATGGAGAGAACCAGGCTCCAAATGCGTCACACTGCGAGTTGGGGGCAAAGGAAGGTGAGTGAGGCGCCTGCCCCTCTGCTGGAGAGGACGAGGCCTGGGGCTGGGCCATCCCCCACCATCCCCTTCAAGCTCCTCTGTGCAGAGAGGGCCAGGGGCTGGAGAGGAGACCCCTAAGGAGCACAGCTAGACCCCTCTAAGAAGGGAGAGCAGCCCAGGGCGGGAGCCTGCAACCTGGCTGGCTCGGGGTTAACAAGAGCCAGCGCAAAGCTTCACTGGTGTGAGTGGTTCCTCCTGCCAGAAACTTGAATCCTTTCCCTAGGGGCCTGCAGAAGATTCTTGCTGCTTTCTTGCTCCTTTATCACAGCCCCCACCCCCCAGCTTGGAGGAATGGTTGAGCGGGAATTCCCCCAGCCCCCACCTGACCAGCCTGGACAGAATCACCCGCCCCGGGCTAACCCAGGCAGGCTCCCTCCCGGCAGCCTGTTTCAGATCCTGGCGACTTTTACAGCTCGGGAGCAGAGGGTGACTCTGCCCTGGCCCAGTGACGGGGACAGCTGCAGGGGGGAGGGGACAGGAGGCTCTTTGGGGGGAAGGGGGAAGGGATAGTGGCCTGGGCACCCCCAAAATGCCCCACTCCACCTCCAGTCGGCCACACCCTTCCCACTCCCACTTCTCAGAGAGCTGCAGAATGTAAGCCCTTGGCAGAAATAACTGCTGTCAGACCCTGGAGGAATCCAGAAAATTCTTAAGCCAGAGAAGGTCTTGGGGAAGCCCACCCCCATTTTACAGACACGGCCACTGAGGCCCAGAAAAGACACTTGTTCAAGGCCACACCACAAGAACTAGAACCCAGATCGTGATTTGCCCTCACTATGCCTGGCTGTCTGCTCCCACGCCATCTCTGGGCCTTGGGGTGGGGTCCCCATACTCACACAAGCCATGATTGAGGAGAGGAGGATGTTCCTGGGACTTCGGGACCAGCTGTCTGAAGACTACCCGAGAGATGGGCCACAGCCCGCTCCCACCCTTTTAACTGGACCAGACCCGGGTGAGTCCCGCCCCCTGGATGCTGAGCCAATTGTAACTCAGAAAGGAGATGGGGGCCACGGGAGGCGGAGTCAATGGAATTTTGAAGCCAGTTCTGGAACAGAGATGACCAATCAGAGTGGAGACCCCCCCCATTCCTTCTTAGCCACTCCCCCACGGTCCAGGCTCCACCTCCCATTCTCTTACCCCTTCCCAAAATTATGCTGTGGCAAGGATTGGGGGAAGCCAGTGGAAAATAGTTTGAGGATGAGCTAGGCCCAAGAGTTGGCTGGAAGAGGGCCAGGGCCAGCTAGCTGAGCTCAGGGGGTCCCCCATAGAAGGCGGCTGAGGAGGTGCAGTGTCCTTCAAGAGTTAGATCTGGGGTTCGTGAGGCTGCTCCCTGGTAGGGGCCAGGGCGTGGCCCGCTCTGGGCGCCTCTGCAGAGGACCCAGGACCCGTTAATCACAAAGCCCTGCCCCTGCCTGGGCCTCCCTCTGAAGCAGAGGTTGCGGCTGCTGCTCTCGTGCTCCTCACTAGCGCTAAAGAAAGGCTGGGCCGGTGCCAGGCTTGAGGCCGCCGCCCAGGCTCAGGGCTCAGGCCTCAGGCTTCGTTCTGCCCTCCCGAGGGGTCTGCCAGGGATCCTCCAAGAGCCCCTGCCTGACAGCCTCTGTCCTGTCCGAGAGGCTCAGGCCTGGGAGAGGGCCCAGGGTGAGCCAGACCATGAGGGGATGGGGTCCCCGGTCTGTGCACCCCCATCCACTCTCCTCACATTTCTCCCTCTGACACCCAGCACAGCTTTCCCTTTCCCCATCTGTTTATTTTACTGAGTACCTACTATGTGCCTGGCCCTGAGCTAGCCTCAGAGGATTCAAAGGTGAAGCCCTCAGTCCCTGTTCTCAAGTAGCCCACTGTTGGGGCAGAATCTGGCCATGAATCTAATTAAGAAGTAGCATGATGCAGGCTCTGAGGGAAGTCATGAGCGAGCACCTTGGTGGGATGGTCCAGAATGGGAAGAAGGTGGGTCTTGAAGGATGGGTGAAGAAGCAGGGACTGGCATTCCAGTGTGGGCAAAGGCTCAGAAATGAGAAGGCACAAGCCTGGGGAACAGTGAGCATCTGGGCATGGCTGGAGTTTAGGGTGTGCTGGGGAAAGATGGGGCATGAGGGTGGGAAGCCAGCGGTACCTGGATCATGAAGGGCCTCACTGAGGGGTTTGGGCATTGTTTTATCTGAGGGTGCTGGGGAGCCACCAAAGGTTATAGGAAGAGTGAGTATTGAGGCCAGATTTAGGCTGCAGGGAAAATCACTGCAGCAACAGAGTTGAAGGTGGGTTGGAGGGGTGCTCACCTCACACTTAGAAACCAGGTAGAGGAAGGAGCGCGGGGAGCACTGGGTGAGGTGGGGGGCTTGCTAAGAGAGTTATCAACAGGACTGCCTTCACGTCATTGTCCCCCTTCTGAAATCACCAGCACTGAAGAGGGAAGAAGATGTGGACCGGGGGTGACTCACATCTGGAGCAAACCTGCCCTGCCCTGCACTGCCTCCCCAGACCCCACCTTCTTCCAGATGACTGAAACCCACGCTGGCACAGGAGGAGAGGGGCTGCCCGGGGCTGAGAGGCAGGCCCAGAGAGGTTGGGTCGCACCCCTTGCGAGCCCCTCATCCCTCCTCCCAGAGCAAGCCAGCTGCCACGGAAACCAACAACAGAGCTTCACTTTTTCCTCCAGGGCCTCCCCCAAACCTCAGCATTAGGGAGGGGTGGGGGGGGTGCCTAGCTCCACTGCCTTTCCTCTGTGCTTCCCCTCCGAGGCCCACAGACACTCTCTCTGCCTGGTCAAGGAATGGGGGCATTTCAGGAGGAGTCCAGGCAGTCGTTGCTGTGACTGCCATCAGGTGGGACTGGCTGGCTGTTCCAACCCAGTAGTTGGGCTCTCAGGGCCTCAGGAGCTGCTCCTCCATTCTTCCCCCAACCTGGAAGACGGGTCCAGCACCAGGAAGTGTTTGCTGTTGGATGAGGGGCTGCTTTACTCCTCTCTGGCATCTGGCCTGTCGAGGGCTGGTAGAGAGATGGAGTGGCAGGGTGACAGGGTGTATAGGCTCCCGGAAAGGCCCCTTTGGGAGTCTGGAGACTTGGGTTCTGGTTCTAGCTCTGCCACGCCCTCCCCAGGGCATCCTGGCAAGCTGCTTCTCCCTGCTTGCCTCAGTCTCCCCGTCTGTGAATTGGGGATGTGCAGCCCTGCTCTCCTGCATAAGGTTAGTACAAGGTGGAGTTCAGGTCTGTTGTACTTAATAGATGATTATTTTTTTCATGGAGTCTCAGAAGGTTTTAGCCTTCCTCTTGTCTCTTCTCCCAGGCTGAGTTCACCTTCCTGGGTCGGCACTTCTGGGAGGCCTCCCCCTCACCACCACCACCCCATCCCTTGGCAGTCTCCTCCTGCCTAGGCTGCGGTGGGGAGTCTCTCCAGAGTCCAGTGACCCCTATAACAGGGGCCGCAGTTTTCCTGAGGCAGGGACCAGGGACAAGGTGCATTGTGTGCCCCCCGCCCCCATCTTGGGGCCTCCTATTGGTGGCGCCTACTTATCTGTCAGGCCCTGTGCCCGGCGCCTCACTTTCATACATTATCTCATTTCGTCTTCACCTCCCTCCTGAAGCAGGCCACGTGGGTGAAACTTCTGCACAGGGAAGCTGCTCTGGGGCCCTGAAATGAAGCCGATGTTAGAATCAGAGAAGACGGACAAGTCCTGGTTTGGGGGCTACCTGGCTGTGACTCTAGCCTTGGTCCTTGTCCTCCCTGAACCTGTATCCAGGCCCGGAAGGTGGGAATGTCACCCATCTTGGAGGGTAGCAGGATTGCAGGAGTGATGTGAGAGGGGCTGCACGTCAGCTCTCTCTCCTGCATCCCCGAAGGCCAAGGGCACCCACCCCAGGGACTCTCCTCCCCCTCACTGGCCTGCCGCAGAGGCAGCGAGCTCTCTGGAATTCCTCCATCCTGCAGGCTGGTGCTATGGGCTGGACCTTGGCTGCTGCCATGAGAAATGAGCTGAACTTGTCCAGACAGGGGATCCAGGCCAGCACGGCCCTTCCCAGCCTGCCCACTCCTGCCCTGCCCCCCGTGAAGGCCGCGCCTCCTCCAGCTGGCCGTGGTGGAGAGGGCTGACAGGCCCACTGAGACACCATCCACACCCCCAGGCAACCTGGCTGGCTCAGCTGGGGAAAGTGTGGGTGGTCAGAGCCTCCAGAGCTCCTGAGACCACCCAGAGAGCGTGGCCACGTGGCTAGGGTCACACACGGAGCTAGCGCTGCAGCCCTTTCATCTGCCGAGCCAAGGAAAGAACACTGTGGTCTGGGGATACCTGGACCTCAAAATGATTTTCTCCTCCTGCTCCATGAAGGAAGGACTAGTTGGGGGCTGCCCCCAACTTCAGATACTTTTCCAACCAGTTTGTGCTGGAGCCCGCCTCCCCACTTACCCACTCATCCAGTCCCACCTCCCTGCCTTTGCTTATGCTGTTCCACCTGCCCCAGACAGCCACCTCCCCAAACACAGTACACTCTGTCACTTTTGCCTTCCCACCTGGTGTTTGTCACCCTCTGAACACATGCCCCAGCTCGCCTTTGGGGAACACTCCTCCTCTCATATGAGGGCTGGGTGGGGTCCAGACCCTGTCATTCATTAGCCCTCCAGGGCTCAGGCATGAGTCTTTTTTATTTTTTTAAACGTTTGGGGGTGTGTGTGTGTGACAATTATAGACTCAGAGGAAGCTAAGAGTTTTTTAAAAGCTTAGAAAATATTTGAGACTTGAAGAAAAGAATGTGTTGGCCCCAAAATTCTAAGACTGAAGAGCTGAAATTAATGAACATTTACTGTGCTCAAACCTAACACTTGGTAGTCATAAAAATTGTATTACCTTGAAAACAATTTTGTGGGTTGAATTTTCTTCGAAAGTGTGCCCAGTTCTCTCTAGAGGTTGGTCACTCCTAAATTAGATCCCCATAGCCAAATAATGTCTAAAACAAAAGCATAAAAATATTTGGAAAAATGTATAGCAAAAACACCCCATAAATATATTTAATGGGGCCTGTGGGTACATTTTAATGTTTTCTATAATGTGCTTGGGACCTGTGTATCAGGAGAGTTTGGGGCTGCAAATAACAGAAATCTCAACGAAAACTGCTTGAAAATTAAGGAAAATTCACATACCAAGCAGTCTGGAGCTAGGAGGTTTCCATGGTAGGTTAATCCAGTGGCTCAATGAGATCAAAGATCTGGGTTCCTGCATGATCATGGATTGTGGCCGTGTAGACAGTCCTTGCTCTTCTGCACAACCACAATCCACAATTCATCCTTGCTCTTAGGACAGACAGGCTAAAGGATTTGGGATGAATTGTCTTCACATCTGCAACAGACTCTCGAATGAGTCAGTTAAAAAATGTGAAGATATTGGATGGGCCAAAAAGTGAACGATCTTTTTGGCCAACCCAATATATACAGAGCAATTAAGCAAATCAGACAAATTGGGAATCTAGGTGAAGGGCACATGAGTGTTCATTGTGCTATTCTTGCACCTTTTCTGTTGGTTTGAAACGCTTCTAAATTAAAATTTGGGGAGTGTGACATAATAAGAAATGTATATTTGGTCCATGACCCTAGTTCCTGACACAGAGTTCCTAGATCCTTTGGAATTTCCTAAGTGATATGGGTGCCTGAAAGAGCATCTTTTGTTCTAACATTTTGGTCTCTGACCCCAGTTCCTGACACAGAGCTCCTAACTCCCTTGGAATTTCCTGGGTGATAGGATCTTCTTTTGTTCTAGTGAGGTGACTCTTGGTGGGTACCTGGATGGCTTCAGGAGGGGGGCTGGTCACCAGAAAGACCAAGCAGTGATCAGAAGCTTGTAACTTTCAGCCCCGCCCCCCATCCTCCAGGGAGGGGTGAGGGACTAGAGACTAACAATCAATCATGCCTATGTGATGAACCCCTCCATGAGAATCCCCAAACCACACAGTTTGGAGAGCTTCTGGTTTGGTGAACACATCCACACGCTGGGAGGGTGGCACACCCTAACCCCACGGGAACAGAAGCCCCTCACTTTGTACCCTCCAGGACCTCACGCTATGTATATGTCTTCATCTAGCTGTTCATCCGTAAGCTTTATCATATCCTTTATTATATAATAAAACCGTATTCGTAGTGTTTCCCGAGTTTTGTGAGCCGTTGTAACAAATGATCAGACCCGAGAGGGGAGCTGTGGGAGCCTCTGATTTATAGCCAGTTGGTCAGAGTGCCAGGTGATGACCTGACACTTGTGACTGGCATTGAAGTGGGGGAAAGTCTTGGGGGACTGAGCACTTAAACTGTAGGGTCTGCACTAACTCCAGGTAGTGTCGGAATTGAATTATTGATAGCTTGTAGGATACCCAGTCGGTGTCTGCAGAAAACTGGTGAGTTGCTTGATGTAGAAAACCCACACATTTGGTGTCAGTACTGTATCCTGTGGGCAGAGGAAACAGTTTTCCCTTTCAGCTGGTGTCAGAGAAGTGGGATTTGCTACAACGGCCCTGGCTCATGGAAACGTGTGGTTTGGGAAGAGAAAGTGTGAAACGGCGCGGGAGAGGAACCTTTGATTCCTATGTGGTCATGTGGTCACCCATGGTATGAGCAGCAGCTGTGCTGCATTGTCCAAAGGTAAACGTGGGGGAAATCCCCTGGCGGTCCAGTGGTTAGGACTCCATGCTTCCACTGCCGAGAGCCTGGATTCAATCCCTGGTCGGGGAACTAAGATCCCGCAAGCGATGCATTGCAGTCAAAAAAAAAAAAAAAAAAAAAAATTTTTTTTTTTTTTTTGGCCATTCTGTTTGGCATGTGGGATCTTAGTTCCCCGACCAGGGATCGAACACGTGACCCCTCCGTTGGGAGTGTGGAGTCTTAACCACTGGACCACCAGGGAAGTCCCAAGATTATGTGCTTTCTTTTATTTATTTTTTGCGGTACGTGGGCCTCTCACTGTTGTGGCCTCTCCCATTGCGGAGCACAGGCTCCAGACGTGCAGGCTCAGTGGCCACGGCTCATGGGCCCAGCCGCTCCGTGGCATGTGGGATCTTCCCGGACCGGGGCACGAACCTGTGTCCCCTGCATCAGCAGGCGGACTCTCAACCACTGCGCCACCAGGGAAGCCCCATGTGCTTTCTTAACTAATTTTTTTTAAAAAAGGTTAACGTTACCAATGGAATTTAGACGTGGCTCCAAGTCCTGGGGAGCTGGCCTACTGATGCATAAGGAATTGCGAAAAAAGTAAAACTTACAGTCCTGTGGTTATGCTCATCTGTAATAGCTAAGATGAAATAAAGAGTGCTGGGCGGGACTCTGATGCTAGACCAAGCTCAGATTTCAGTGAGTCTGAGCTTCGGCCACTGTTTCAGAGCCACCCCCAGAGGAAAAAATTATGGCAGGGACAACAGAAAGTACCCCTAAGGCCTCTGGTCACCAAGAAAGTAGTCAACATGCAGGGGTGGTGGAGGAGGGAGGCAAAACTAGGTAACTATTGAAACCAGGGGGTATAGTGTGAAGGAGTTGTTTCATTTTGTGGATTGGTGTCGTCAGCTTCCTGAAGTATTAGCTGGGAGTCCAGGTGAAGGCCATACGGTATTCACTGTGCTGTTCTTAGACTTTTTCTGTTGGTTTGTAACTTTTAGAGGTCTGGAGGAAACAACCCCAACAAGCTCCTCCCATCTTTCTGAAGCAGAGTCACAAGCAGAGAAATATACTGGGCCATGCTTTGCGATCACATAATAGCTGCAACCGCTTTCACACCCAAAGCCCAGAAGAGTGAGAGGATGAGAGGGATGCACCTGGAGGGTGCTGGACCACCTCATGGGGCAGCCAATAAACTCTCTTACGCCTTAGCCAGGTTGAGCCAAGTCCGTCACAACCAGAAGTCTCCACAAGAGCACATTTGCTCCCACTTCCTGATGCAGCCAGGCTCAGTCAAGTACTCCCTCTTCCCCAGAAGAATCATAGTGAAGAGAATTTTCCAGACCTCCAAGTCCTACCCTCAGCCAGCTCACAGATGGCCACCTGCTCTGCAGAAGGCACTGAGGATGCTCGAGGCCAGCAGGGCACACGTTCACAGCAGCAGCCCAGGTGTGAAGGATGCCTGAAATGGAGGGGGGTGCGCAGCACCTCACCTGAGCCTCCTGGAGGGTAAGGACCGGTCTCACACCTGTCTCCACAGAGAGGGGCCGCAGCCTCCTGGAGTCAGCCCACACAAGTTCAGATCCTGCCTCAGGTGATCACACTTTCCAGGGGTGTGCCGTCATGTTTAACTTAACATCACCTTTAGGATGCTCATTCCCCAAGGAGTAAAGTGGGATGAGTAATGCAAGCTTGCTGGATTTTCTGAAGGACTGAGACAGATTGGTATATAAAGACTCAGTGAGGCATAAAGTGCTATTGTGCTAAGGTACCACTGCACACAGAGAATACTCTGCAACTGGGGTAAATCATTTCACGAAGCGGGTGGGCCAGTTCCAGGGAGAGCAGGCTCAGGCAGGGGCTCCTCCCCCCGCCCCACCCTGGACACAGACTTCAACCGACAGACACTCCCACTCGCACTTTATTAAGATCGGGAGGACTGGTTACAACAGGGGTGGAGGTGGCAGGGAAGGCCCAGCCCCCATCCCCACCATCACTGGCACGCAATAATAAATAAACAGCTGGGGGTGGGCGCGGGGGAGAGGTGGCGCAGCAAACACTGAGAGCACGGGGGGCGGGCCACAAAAGCCCCCCTCCCAAGCTGTGACCACCGTCAACACTGGTCTGGTACCATGATCAGGGAGGGTGGGGCTCTCAGCTACAGAAGCCCCCAGAGCCACCAAGTGGCCCCCTTTGTGGAGGAGGGGTGTCTTCAGCACTTGGACCCGTATTTATGAACAGAAATCTGGACCCCTGGCTGGTCTAGTCAGACCCAGATTGTCAAGAGGCCAGTCTCTCAGACTTCTGGATTGTTCTATTCAGGATCCAAGAGACTAATGGGTCATTATTACCTAGGGTCCTGATTGGTCTACCCAGGATCTAGGACAAGAAAGGGTCATAGTCGCTTAGGCTCCCAACTGGTCCACTCAAGACCCAACAGCAACGAGTCACTATCACTTAGCCTTCTGATCGGTCCATTCAGGGCTCAGGACAATAATGATTCATGGCTACCTAGACCTCTGATCGGTCAATAGGAACCCAGGGCCAGGACCCAGGAGCAGGCAGAGCCCTAGAGGCCCCAGGGAGGAGGTAGGGGATTAAGTGCTCAGGGTTGGGGGAAGTCCTCACAAGGCAGCAGAGCCCAGATTTAAACAAGCGGAGGTCACAGGGCAGGATATAAGGCCACCTGGCTGGGTCAGGCCAGGGTAAACCAGTGGCAGGGAGGGGGCAGCTTCTGGGACAGAAGAGTGCCCAGCCACTGCTGGAAGGGGGTCCGAGGGCCCTGACATCTTCCCTGGGTTCCAGCCCCACCAGGGTAGAAACTGGGGCCAGGGAGCTAGCTGGTAGCCCTTAATGCAGCTCTTGGCCCATCACCTCCATCTACAGGAACAGGGTGAGCAAGGGTTGCAGCCGCAGTTGCTGGTCAGGTGGGCTCAGTCCTCCAACCCTTCCATCATGTCTGCGATGCTCTCCACATAGTAATGGGGCACGAGGTCGTGCTGGCCAGCTGCCAGGTAGGTCTGGGCCTCCTCCAGACGGGAGACGCCTGTGAGCGTGAGCACGGTGGTCATGCCACAGCGGTGGCCGAAGAGGATGTCGGTCTCCAGGCGGTCGCCCACCATAAGCATGCGGCTGGGGTCCACGCTGAAGTACTCTGTGATGCACTCAAACATGTAGGGGCTGGGCTTGCCCACCACCAGGGCCTGGCGGCCTGAGGCTGTCTCTACGGCAGCAGCCAGGCTCCCGGTGCCTGCAGGGACATGGAGACTCGGTTAACGCAGGTGGCAGCGGGGAAAGCATCCAGGCCCGGAAACTGGAATTCCCATCGAGGCGGCTTGGCATGGGGGTCAAATTAGGCACTGAAATGAGTTAAAAGGCCACCTGCTTCCAAGTCTTAGTGTAGGGGTTAAGGGCACAGACTCTGTAACCAGATGCCTGCATTCACACCCCATCTCCACCTTTCTTGGGCAGGTTACTTAACCTCCCTGTGCCTCAGTTTTCCCATCTCTTGTATGGGGATATCAATGGCAGTATCTCACGTGGGTACTGTAAGGCCTGAATGAGCCACTGCGTGTAACCGGGCCTGGCTCAGTCAGCCCTGCGTGCCGTTCACAATTTTACCCAAGCAGCCACACGCCTTTGGGCAAGCCAACCTCTCTGAGTTTCCCTAGACTCACTGGAAAGGGGGATCCAAGTAATGCCTACCTTCAAAGAGGTGCTCTGAGCACCACAGGGGCAAATGCTTTGGAAACAGAAAAGCCCTTAACAAACAGCAGTTGTGGTCATTGCTACAAGAATGTGTGCTCCTGGCATCAGAAACTGGCACAGCCCTTTTGGAACACAGCAGGGCACAGAAATGTTCGCACCTCTGACCCAGTCAGCCTCCACTGGGAAAGTGATCACAAGGCGAGAATTCAAACTGGAGACAAACAGCTACATGGTTGAAGATGTCCGTGGCCTCAGTAACTATAATAAGCAAAATTGTGGAACACACCCAAGTGTTTAACAATAGGACGACTGTCTAGAAAAGGCTAATTCCCAGCCCAGTACCACCCTGTCCCACACAATGAGTCCACTGTGCCCGTCTCAGGGGTACATCTTTGTGCCAGAATGTTCTACCTTCACACTAATGATGAGCACATTCTAAAGTGCCAGGGGCTGTGTGGGAGCCCATTTTACATGAACGCCCGTTTTACAGATGAGAAAGCTATGTTCAGTGTCGTTAAGTAACTTGTCCAGGGTTGCACAGCTTAATAAGTGGCAGATAAAGGATATGCCTTCAGGTAGGTCTGACCCAGACACATGCAGGGCCAGCCTGTACGGGCTTGGGAGTGCTGAATGTTTCATTTTCAGGAATTCTGAAATGAGTTGGTGGTTAAACAAAGCCACTATTAAAAGTCAACTTATATAAACTTAACAATCAAGTGAAATATGTTTAAAACAAAGGTAATAAATTCTCAAAACTCATCACTTCCTAATTATTTTACCATTATCTATGCTCTTGAGGTTACTTGCATCCTAATGATGGAAATATTACAGAATGGCGTGTACATATCTTCCCAACCCCATGATAAGTGACTTCACGTTGGTAGGCTGAAATCAGCCACAGTGGGGGGAGTACTTACACCACAGAAACTGGCAAAAGGCATAAATCAAGACTCTTCCAGTTACTAGACATCAGTACTCCACTGGTCTGACCCCAAATGCTCTGGGCCTCCTGTCTCCCTTCTCATAGGGGATGACACTCAACTTGATTAAGCCCAAGACACAGAAGGTGCACAAACAGGAAGAATCCTCAGCCCTGCGGCCCCCAGATGAGGAGGAACTTCCATAGGATCAAGGCAAAGCTGGCCCAGAGCAACCCTGCTGGGAAGGTCTCCCTGACCTCTGACCTAGAACTCGCCTGCTTGTTTTCCTGAGAACTGGGTAGGGAAGAAAAGCCATTTGCCCTGTTAGTTAGAAATTCCTTCCAGGATGGGAAGGGCTCAACTGCGTCACCCCAAAGTGATTTTCTCAGCTCAAGAATGGTAGCTCTGGGGACTTCCCTGGTGGTCCAGTGGGTAAGACTCCGTGCTCCCAGTACAGGGGGCCTGGGTTCGATCCCTAGTCGGGGAACTAGATCCTGCATGCATGCCGCAACTAAAGATCTTGCATGCCACAACTAAGACCTGGCACAGCCAAAATAAATAAATAAATGAATAATAAATATTAAAAAAAAAAAAGAATGGTAGCTCTGTCAGCATATTCCTTTCCTTTTTAAAATAAATTTACTTATTTTTGGCTGTGTTGGGTCTTCGTTGCTGCACGGGGCCTTTCTCTAGTTGCAGCGAGCAGGGGCTACTCTTTGTCGCCGTGTGCAGGCCTCTTGTTGCGGTGGCCTCTCCCGTTGCAGAGCATGGGCTCCAGGCGCGTGGGCCTCAGCAGTTGCGGCACCCGGGCTCCACAGCGCAGGCTCAGCAGTTGTGGCGCACGGGCTTAGTTGCTCTGCAGCATGTGGTATCTTCCCGCACCAGGGCTTGAACCCGTGTCCCCTGCATTGGCAGGCAGATTCTTAACTACTGAGCCACCAGGGAAGTCCCAGCATCTTCCTTTCCTACCAGGTCGGAGCCGATCCCTCTTGGCCCCCCATGTCCCACCTCACTCACTCAGCCAATATTACTGAGGCCCAACTATATGCCAGGCACTATGTGAGGCACTGGGAATAGAGCAATGAATGAAACTAAGATCCGTACCCTGGGTGAGCGAGCATCCAACCAGGGGAGTCTATGAACGTAACTGTGTCCTCAGACCACTACATCCCACTCTTCTCAACAACCTGTCATCCAAGGCTGGCGTATGTTTTGCTGGAGATGTATTCCTAAGACGACAGGCATGTCTATTTGCCATCTCAAGTGGCTGCCACATGGTAGATAGGTAAACACACAATTTAGGAGACCCATAGGGACTGGGGAGGGGGAACTGGGGTGAGATTAGCATTACTTCAGATTTTATGCATATTGGGGCCTTTATTAGTGTTTTTATTCCACTTTCAAAGCTGCATGATTCAGTTGTGCCCAAACAGGACACCAGCGCTGTATTTGTTAAGCTCTGTCTCCCCCTCTTGGCTGTGGGAATGACCAGCAGAGCCGGTGGGCAAAGCCAGATGGGTGGTGAGACCCAAGGGGCACGCGTGGGCAGGGCCTGGTCTCTCCCCAGCTCCTCCACACCATCCTTCCTGAGCCCCCGGGGGAGCTTCTGAACCCAAAACCTTAACCTGAGCTTTGAGGCCTCCAAAGAAACTCACTTTTCATAGCATGGCCTAGGGCAGGCAGGAGCTAGTGCAGCTGGGAGCCCTGACCAGCGCCCTCACCTTGGATTTATGGGGAAACTGAGACTGAAGTGGTCATGCAGCAAAGCTAAGACGGGCCTAGAACTATAAGATTCTCAGCCTGGAACTGGTTCTGCCATGGCTCAAGCCCTGTTCCATTCCCTAGTGCCCTGTCCTGCAAGATGCCTCCTCCAGGAAGCTTTCCCAGATCTCCTCAGCTCTAGGACCTCCCTGCCACCCATCTTAATACTGTGTCTACTCCTCAATCGATCCCACCCTGCCCTCCTAGGATTCGGTATCAATCGAGTCAGCGGCCAGCAGGGAGTGAGTCATGGAGATCTGTCCCTGCCCTCAGCTTACTGACTGGTTGTCCACACACACACTACTGTCAGTTAGCCTCTGCTACCACCTGCTCTTGTCTAACTTGAACCCTCCAAGATGTAGGAGGCTCACTTGCTCCTGCTTTCTCTGCAGATCTGAATTCCCAAATGACAGCAGTGAAGAGTGCC
The DNA here is from genome assembly GCF_005190385.1 of Monodon monoceros. NCBI lineage: Eukaryota > Metazoa > Chordata > Mammalia > Artiodactyla > Monodontidae > Monodon > Monodon monoceros. Next base: position 90,402,632 of record NW_021703783.1, on the reverse strand, counting down.
TTGGATGGAGGGGGTGGGGTTTAGAGGTTGGGGGTAAGGTGGCCTCAAGAGCCAAGTTCAGATCCTCTTGCTCTTTCTTGGGTGGCTCACTTCCCTTCTCTTAGCCTCAGTTTAACTGGGAAATGGGACAATAACGTCCATCTCCAGAGTAATTCTGAAACTAAATAACAGACACCAAGGTGCTTCATAAAGCTCTGTAATAGGAGAGGTCTTGGATACAATTTACATCATCTGAGCACCTACTGTGTAGCAGGCACTCATCCTGATCACTCTCTCCTCAGCGAAACTGTCATGGTTACTATTCGCATTTTACACCCAGGGCAGAGATGCTCAAAGGTTATGTAACTTAACAAGATTACAGAGCCCTGGAGCTGGAACTGGAACTCAGGTCAAACTCCATCCACCTTCTGTGCTCCCCGCACACCTGCCTTCAACCTGCCGCTAGAAACTCCTGTTCCAAACCTCCAATGGTGGCGGGGGGAATCCTTCCAGGCTTTGTCCCCAACTCTCCGACCTCACCCCGATGGCGGGTGGGGAAAATGACAGGAGCCCTTGAGGCTGGTTCAGAAAGGCTAGGATTGGGAGTCGGGGCCCTGGATTCCGCCTGCAACTCCTTGAGCCACAATGGGCCTCAGTTTCCTCATCTGTCAAACCGGGACCCCACTGCTGCCCCTCACAGGGTGACGGTTGCAAGAATTACCACATGTGGACATGAAAGCATCCTGGGCTCTTGCTGGGTGGGGACCGCCCTCACATCACTCCCGTTCCCCACCTGTCACCTGGATACGCCCCTTCCCCACCCCACTCGCAGGAGTGGAGGCATAAGCGCCCTAGCTCAGTTTCCCCGTCAGCCCCGCGCTCACCGGGAGTCCGGCTGCCGTCGCTGAGCGGGTGCCACGGGTCGCGGTCGGTGGCCACCAGCAGGCAGTCGGGGTCGCGCAAGTGCGCGCAGGCCTCGCTCAGCTTAGCGAAGGAGAAGTGCTCGTCGTAGCCCACCAGCACGGCGCGCACGCGCGGGGCCGAGCCCGGGTCCTCGTCGGGGTCCCCCGCCAGGCGCAGCCCCGCGGCGCGCAGCTCGGCCCGCAGCCCCTCGCCGCCCAACACGAACACCGTGCCCTGCGCGTCCGGCGGCCCGAGCAGGCGCTGGCGCAGCAAGCGCGCAGCGCACAGCGCGGAGCTGAAGAGCTGCTCGGCGCGCAGCCCCCCGAAGCCGAGGCGCGCGAAGCGGAGGGCCAGCTCGGGCCGCGCGCGCCGGCTGTTGTTGCTCACGAACAGCGCCGCCTTGCCAGCCCGCGCCAGCCGCTCCAGCAGCTCCGGGGCGCCCGGCACGGCGCGCTCGCCGTTCCACAGCACCCCGTCGCAATCGAAAAGGACCCCCTGCGCCCGGCCCAGCACGTCGCGCAGGGCCGCGCCGTCCAGCCGTTCGCAGCGCGCCATGCAGCCGGCTGGCTGCCCGCACGCTCGCGCCGCGCCGCTCTCTTTCCGCGAGCACTGCGCGCTCGTCCGCAGCTGGCTGGTTTCCGGCACCTGCCAATCGGCGCGCCGCAAGGGCCAGGGGGCGGGGTCACGGCCTGGCCCGCGGCCAATGGGGCTAGAGTCTCGGGGAGGAGCTGGGCTGCGAGCTAAGGGAACCTGGAGAAAAGGGCGGAATCGCGGCCGCCAACGAGGGAAAGGGACCAACGACGGCCTAGCCTGGTCCTTCGTCACACCCCTTAGTTCCTCTGGGCCAGTAGTCGCTGAGCTTCAGCCCTAACTAGCTTCTTGCAGGGATGGGAGGCTGAGAGACTGACGCTCCTTTTGACCAATAAGGAGTTACAAGTAGAAAATATGGCCCGCTCCGCGTTCCCCAGCCAATCAGAAGCTTAAGACGGCTGGTTGCTAGGAGGAAAACAGATGCTAAAGGAGATGTTATCTTTGGGTCAAATCTCATTGCTCTCTGAACCGTGATCACACCAGTTACGAGCAAAGTCTTGAGAAGAGTGTGGGTGTGTTGAGGAGAGAGGCACACGGCGTCCTCTCGGACGCTGGAGCCCTTGGTCTAGACCAGTGGTTCTCCACTCTGGCTGTGCGGTGGAGTCCCCAGGGGAACGAATTTTTTTTTTGAGATATAATTTACATACAGTAAGATGTGTAGATCTTAAATGTACAGCTCCATGACTTAAAAAAAATATATTTATTTATTTATTTTTGACTGCTTTGGGTCTTCGTTGCTGTGCGTGGGCTTTCTCTAGTTGCGGCAAGTGGGGGCTTGCGGTGCACGGGCTTCTCATTGAGGTGGCTTCTCTTTGTTGGGGAGCACGGGTTCTAGGCGCGCAGGCTTCAGTAGCTGTGGCACACGGGCTCAGTAGTTGTGGCTTGCGGGATCTAGAGTGCAGGCTCAGTAGTTGTGGCGCACAGGCTCAGTTGCTCCGCAGCATGTGGGATCTTCCCGGACCAGGGCTCAAACCCGTGTCCCCCGTGTTGATAGGCGGATTCTTAACCACTGCGCCACCAGGGAAGTCCAGTTCCATGACTTTTGAGAAACGTTTTTTAAAAATACCAATGTGGGGCTTCCCTGGTGGCGCAGTGGTTGAGAGTCCGCCTGCCGATGCAGGGGACACGGGTTCGTGCCCCGGTCCGGGAAGATCCCACATGCTGCGGAGCGGCTTGGCCCGTGAGCCATGGCCGCTGGGCCTGCGTGTCCGGAGCCTGTGCTCCGCAAAGGGAGAGGCCACAACGGTGAGAGGCCGGCATACTGCAAAAAAGAAAAAAAACAAACAAACAAACAAAAAAAACCAATGTGTTGCAGGATCCCAGAAATTCTAGTTTGTTTTGGGTGAGACCCGGCATTTCAAAATTTCTTTGCTTTTTTAATTACCCAGGGATTCCACTGTGAGGCCAGAGTGGAGAGGCACTGGGCTAGAGGCAGTCTGTCACCCGAGGACCCTGGAGCGGGAAGGAGACAGAGCAGCAGTAGCCAGTTGCCCAGGGTAGTGACGGGACCCAGCTGCCTAGGTCCCCACTTGGGGAGGAATGTGTCACAATTCTGAGGTGGTCTGCCAGCCTCTGAGAAGGTTCTGAAGACGTGTCTGACCCCCAGGAGCAACTGGAGCTTCAAAGACCTGGGAAAAGCCACACCCTGTCACTCAGGCTCTGAGGCTGGTATTTTCTGTGCCTCAGTGCCCTGGGCATTTGCTCCTGGCCTTTGCATAGGTGGTCTCCTTTGCTTGGAATGTTCTTCCTTCTTCCCTTTTTTAGCTGGCCAGCTCCTGAAAGACTCCCCCTCAATATCACCTCCTCCAGGAAGCCTTCTTGGCCTTCACCCTACACACACACACACACACACACACACACACACACACACACACACACACCAGTCTGGGTTAATTGGCTTGCCCCTAAGTGTGCTAACATGGGTTCCCAGTGCCATGACACTTGATTCTTTTTCTTTTTTTGGCCTTGCCACGCGGCTTACGGGATCTCAGTTCTCCAACCAGGGATTGAACCTGCGCGCTCGGCAGTGAAAGCGTGGAGTCCTAACCACTGGACCATCAGGGAACCCCCATGACACTTGATTCTAATTGTCAGTTCTCCTGCCCATCCGTTCCCAGGAGCTCCTAGGGCGTAGGGCTGAGTTGGGACCTAGCCCAGAGTCTGGCACAGAGCAGCCTCAGGGAATATTTGAGGACAGATCCATCCCTGCTCCACAGGGGAGCCTTCCTTGCCTTCTCCGGGAACAGAGAGCACCACAGGTTGGGGGAAACAGCAAGCAGTCATCACTTATAGGGCACTTCTGTGTGCAGGGGCGGTACCTTGGTGTTTACAAGTGTGTCTCTTTTAATCCTCAAACCAACATTTCTGTGGTGGAAGTTGTTAAATGTTTTCACAGATGAAGGAAACTCCAAGAAGTTAAATAAATTGCTCAGGATGTGAGGGACAGATCCAGGCTCTGGAATCAGGCAGACCTGGGCCAGGTCCATGCCTCACTTGCCATGTGACCTTGGTCATTTTCTGAGCTTCAGTCTCCTCACCTGTAAGAGGTAATGGGATTTACTTCCCTGGAAGAGGATTAAATGGAAATCATGCATAGAAAAGCACAATGGGTAGCACAGAGTAAGTGCTAAAAATGTTGGCTGTTATTATTTCAGACAGGGAAAAAGAAAGGAGGCAAAGAATAGGTAATTTTTTCCCCTTTATCAAAGTGGCTTCTTTATTTCAAGAACAGAAAATAAAACTATCATTTGGGCAGCTGCTCCAGTTTTGTCCAAAATAATTTATTTACCAGCCTTACAAAAAAATATGTTGGCAAGAGAAAAATAAAAGTCCTGTAGGAGCAGGCAAGCCTCTCCTTCCTTCCGGCGGCTCCCCTGGGACCCTGCCAGAGAGTGGGGAGTTGGCTGAGGGGCGCCCCCAAGCCCAGGGTGGATCCAAGAGTAAGAGGTCTGGAAGTGGAGGACTGTCCTGAGTCCTCCTTGCCGTGGGGGCCGACCCAGCGGACACCGAGGCACTTGTAGGCAAAGGCTGGAGGCCCTCACCCCCTTGGGAGGGGTGAGGGCTGTGTCCTGGGAGGACAAGGTGGGGAGGAGGGGACGCTGAGGGCTGTCGGGGAGAAGCCGCCAGCTCAGTCGGTCTCTGAGGCGAGGCTCCTGGGCCGGGGCTGAGGGGGGATAACCGGGGGAGTGGGGGCCCTGCCTGCAGCCTCAGGGGCCCCTCCCTCCTCTGCGGCCGCCCCCAGGTCCACATCGGCAGATGCGCTCAGAGAGACTGGGACGAGGGAGACTGGCCCTGGGGAAGCCGGGCTGGGGGAGGCTGGTGGGGGCCGGCTCTGGCGCCGGGCAGGCTGGGGGGCAGTGGGGGGCAACGGGGGTGGTACCGTGGGGGCCCGGAGGCTGCTGCCAACCAGACGGCGGGGCAGAGCCCGGGGTGTCGCAGGGCTGCCAGAGCCAGGGGGCGGGGGGGGGGCTGGGGGGGAGCCGCGGGTGCTGGAGACCTGGGGGGGCGGCATGGTGGGTCTGGCCGGCGCTGGGCGCTTGGCTGTGGAGGAAGGAGAGGGGAGGTTAGGCGTTCACACTGCCTGCGGCGAATCCCCAAGCTCGATGCCACCTTGGGATCTTCGAATCTGCGGTATCTGCCGTTTGCTCTGCCGGGAACAGTTTCCACGCTGGCTGCTCACCATTCGGGCCTCCGTCCACGTCTGTCCTCAGCTAGAGGGCCCCTCCCCCGCCCTGCCCCAGTTACTGGCATATTTTCCAGTCGTATTTTCTTCATGGGACTTCTTGCCCTCTGAAATGATCTCGTCAGTTTTAATTTTGCTCGATTATTGCTTGTCTCCCTGACTAGAATGTAAACTGAGTGAGGCCAGCTGATGTCCCGCTGGCTAGCGCAGTGTACGTGCTCAGTACAGGGCTGCTCAATAAAGAACTGCTGCGTGTTCCACCTGCCACCTGGGTCCTCCTCACTTCCTCTCAGAAGCCCACCAGAACTGCCCCACCCCAGCGCTCAGATCCCCCTGCACAGTCCAACCTCACAAGGCAGCCGAGGGGCTAGGTGGGGCAGGACATCTGGCCCCTGGTCCTAGCTCTGTCTCCACCCACTGGAGGGCCTGGGCAAATCACTTGCCCCCGGGAGCCTCAGTTTCTTCATCAGTGAGATAAGATGACAGCCTTGACCTCCCAGGGCTGACGTGAGGACCAGTGCAGGTGATGCTGTGACCGTCCTTTGACTTGTGCTCCAGTGAGCAAACATCCTGCTTGCACCCCATCCAGGAAAGGTGGCTAGAAGCCCCCTCCTGTAAGAAGATCCCTGTGCGACCTGCCAGCTCCTGCTGGTCCAGAGGCTCCTGATGCTGCTCCATCTACTCCCATCCAGGTGGAAAACTCTAGAGCCTCCTAGGCTGGGTGTCCCAAGTGTCCTAGTTACCCTGGCAGACTCTGCACCTGAACCCTCGGCCTCCTCACCTGCCTGGCTTTAGGCCACCTGAACAGGTGAATGCACCAAAGGGGCTCAGAAGGAGGCTACCAAACCACCACCACCACCACCACCGCCCTCCTTCGCTGTCTTTTGAAGACCCCATCCTCCCTCTTCACTCTGTGATCCCTGGTCTTCTTGAGGGACTGAACTCCACCGCCCCCAACACTCAATCGCTGACCTTTATCGAGCATTTACTCTGTGCTGGGTATGGGCCAGGCAGCACCATTTAATTCTCCAAACAGCCCTACAAGGCAGGTGCAGTTATTGTCCCATTACACAGAGGAGGAAGCTGAGGCACAGACAGGTGAAGTCACCTGCCCAAGGTCACAGAGCTGGAATCTGAACCCAGAGTGTCCGGCAGCAAACCTGGGCCCTTAGCCACCTGGACTCCTGGTCTCCCCTGGCTGTCTGAAAACATGGGACAGTCTGGGATTGCCCGGCCCCTTTCCCTGCCCACCCTCTGCCCCCCTTCTCCTCCCACAGCCAACTCACTCCTCCGAGCCATGTCCTCTGTTGGGGTCGCTGCCTCCAGGGAGCTCCTACTGACCTTGGGGGAGGCTGGTCTGCGGGGTGCCTCAGACTCTGCCCTGCGAGGGAAGGAGAGGGTCAGGGTCAGCCTTGGCCATCACCCAGAGGACTCCTGGAATCCTGGGGAGATTCCCAGCCAACAGGCTGAGTTTGGGTCCTCCTAGGAGTTGTTCTCCACCACTTTGTGCCTGGGCCTGGGATCTGATAAGATGCTTCTGGCATGGGCCAGAGTTTGTATCCACTGAGCCCTGGCTGCTGTGTGACACTGCGACAGTGTCTGAGGTCCCTCATGTGACCAAGATGTGGGGTAGAAAGCAGGGCCTCCCCTGTATCTCAGCTCTCAGCCTCCACGTGATCTTTACGGGATGTTCTGGCCACTAGAAGCCAGAGAACGGACGAGAAGCAGGGGAGGAGGCCAGGGCTCATTCCTGGCTCTGTTCCGTTGGCTACTCCTTGGGGAGGCCTTTCCTGAGCCCCCCTTGCCTGACTCCTGTTCCCTACTCGACCCCCCGACCCTGCTCTACTGTCCTTCGTAGCACACATCACCGCCTGACATTATACTGTGTCTTTATCGGTGTTCTGGTTGATTCTGTCTCCCCACTCCCTGGAATGCGAGCTCTAAGGGCAGCATTTGTCTGTCTTGCTCATCTGAGGAAATTCATGGTTTGGGCCCCAGCAGTCTGTGATAACTGATCAATACCCGCTGGGTATGGAGGCAACATGGCACCATGTTAAACCTCCCGATTTAAAGGATCAAAGAGAAGACTGGAAGGTACAGAATTTACACATTCCAAAATGATCAGTTCCCTAGTTCCCTAAATCTCCAGGGTCTGAAACAGCGCCTGGCACACAGTAGGTGCTCAGTAAAGAACCATATAACACAGAAGGGAACACATCAGAGGTTGAGAAGAATATGCCTCTGAGGTCTCTATCCTACCCACTCCAAACTGGGAAACCTGGTATTTGGGATGAAAATATAATAATTATATTTCCTAAAATGCTACTGGACACCCTGAGAGATGGTGTCTCAGGCTAGGCATCTCAAGGCCAGGACAGGGGCCATTCATACCCATCAGTCCTTACCTTTCCTTGAGAGCCACTGAGGCTGGGGCAGGGGCCGGAGCCAGAGCTGGTACAGGGGCCGGGGTGGGTGTGGCAATCGATGGAAGCTCCTCAGAAGCCGGCCTGTCGCTGACCTTGTCCTGGGGTGCAGGCGCTGAGAACAGGCCTGACACGTTGAAGTTGATATCTGCAGACAGAAGGGAGCAGATCTGAACTTACAGAGCTTCCGCAGGCCTCCCCTCCTCAGCCGGTGTTGGGACCACTTTCCCTTTCTCCGGATGTTGTCTGGACCATGTTTCGCCTTCCCACTCCCAGGTGGGCCTCACAAGAATCCCACGAAGCAGGCATCATCATCCCCATTTTACAGATGAGAAACTGAGGCTCAGAGTGGAGGAGCCATTTCCTCCAGGCCTCATGGTGAGTTTGCAGGGTTGCCAGGGACTGAAGCTGAGTCTGGAGGGCACCAAGCTGGGCAGATGAAGGCACAAAAAGGGACACGTTCACAAAGGCGGGAGCTTTACCTCCAGGGAAGAGGGTGTCTGCATTCTGTATCAGAGCCTCGACCATGCCCACCACCTGGATGGATGAGACGGAGGCTGCATCCAGCTGGGCCAGGTCCCTGGGACAAAAAGAAAGTGAAAGTGAGTCATCATTTAGCAAAGTCTAGTGACCCCAACTCTCTGGCCCTGTGCTGGGCACTGGGGACAAAAGGATCAGGTGAATAACAACCCCTCACATATCACAGCTCTTTACAGTTTACAAAACATTTCTCCGTTTATTGTCTCATGTAACTCCCAAAGCAAACATCCTCAATGTCTGTCTAGTTTCTCTCCAATTTACAGATGAGGAAATGAAGGTCCAGAGTGACTTCCTAAGGCCCATCTCTGGAAGGTGGGGGGGGGGGCGCTAGAATCAGATCTCTGGGCTCCCAGCTCCCCGTAACAGGCCACCAAGCACCCCATTACTGCCTTTACCCAGAATGCCTATCTCCAAAGCCCCATGAGATCCATGATCCCTTTGGCTGCTCGTCACAGCAGCCTTGACAATTACTCCAAGGATGGGGAAACTGAGGCCCAGGGGAAAAGTAAGCAGCAGATGTTGGGGGGGGGAGGGGACTGCCACCTTCCCCCCAACCTGTGGCCACTCACCCTTCTTTCTCAGGGGGCCACAGCAGGTTGGGCCCCAGGACAATGGCGATGTTGCTGGGTGTCATCTTGTTCACCTCCTGCGCCTCGGCCAGCAGTGCCAGGAACTTCATCAGGTACCTGGGGCGTGGGAGGGGGACTTGGACCAGGGGCAGGGCATCTTGGGCCATGAACACCCATGGATGCCCCCCAAGACCTGAGACTTCTCCAGCCTGGGATTGCCAAAGAGTGGCAAAGACACCACACAGGACATTTAGGAACATTTTTACTAGTTACATTAGCTGACCTACTGAACACCACCTACGTGTCAGGCACTAAGTTGAGAACCTCCCAGCCACCCTACAGAGTAGGGACTGTTATGCTCCAAGTCTTCCACATGAGGGTGCTGAGGCACAGAGAGTTAAATTGCTAGCCTAGGACCACATATTGGCAGAGGTGGGATTTAAAGCCGGGTGGTGTGGCTTCAAGGTTCAAGGTATGTGTTCAGTTCGATGTCTAGTATTAAAAAAATACAGTTAATACATCAAAGTGGTATTTTCAGAAATATTGCTTAGGACAAGGATACCAGCCCACGGCCCTTGAAGTGGCAGCTGGGCCTTGGCTGGGGGAGGCCTGGGTGTGGGCTGGGGGCTCACCTGAGGTTGCTGAGGTTCTCACGGGGCAGGCGGCTGCACACCTCCTGGAGGGCCTCCAGCCGGGCTCCTGGCTCCTTCAGGCTGTGGATGGGGGAGAGACCTGGTGAGCCTGCCCTGGGTGGCCCCTCTGTAGCCTCATCCTCCCCAGCACCTGTCCCCCGCCATCCTCACCTGGCTGCCCTCATCCAGTCATCATAGAGGTCAAAGGTCATCAGGGGCTCCGGCAGCTCCCGCAGGTAGGACTTGAGGGCACCTAGAGTGGTGGCGGGGGCTCAGATGCAGCCCTCCAAGCCCCCAACTTTACCCCCAGTCCTCAGCTCTCTCCGTGTTAGGAACCTTTAGCTCTTGTTCACACTAACGTGTCTAGGTCTGATCATTTCTTTGGGCCACGGGCCCTTTTGAGAAAATGATGAAGCCTAGTGATGTTGTCCGCAGAAAAACATACACACGTTTCAGGGGGCTCACCATGAACCTCAACATTAAGGACTCCTATGTCTCCTCAGATGTCTTCTTGGCAGATCATCAGGCCTTAAGCCAAACTATCATGGGATCATTTCAGGCAGCTTCAGGGAAGGGATTTGGGGGGAAGGCTCTCCACCCAGGGCTCCTCAGAGCAGGTACCTGCCACAGCGTGGGGGTCAGAGCAGAACTCCTGCAGGCTGCAGGGGTCCGAGGCCATTGTCTGCTTGAGGCGCTTCAGCACCGAGGCCCCGGCGGCCAGACGGAAGAGGCCCTGAGGTGCGAGAGGGGGCAGGTGGGGATCACAGAGGGGTGGGCGGGGCAGGACACCCCGGTTGGGAGGCCCTGGCCCACTCATGGCCTGGAGTAGGCCTCGGGGGCCCACTGGGCTGGTGGGCAGAGTGAACACCACCGTATTCGTGGTTCCTCTCGACTCTTAAGGTCTAAGATTCTGAGCAAAAGGGGAAGTCTAGGGGCTTCCCTGGTGGCGCAGTGGTTGGGAGTCCGCCTGCCGATGCAGGGGACGTGGGTTTGTGTCCCGGTCCGGAAAGAGCCCACATGCCGCGGAGCGGCTGGGCCCGTGAGCCATGGCCGCTGAGCCTGCGCGTCTGGAGCCTGTGCTCCGCAATGGGAGAGGCCGCAGCAGTGAGAGGCCCGCGTACCTCAAAAAAAAAACAAAACAAAACCGGGAAGTCTGGGAGGAGCTCAGAAAAGTCGTGGGGAGACAGGAGTCTGGTTAGGAGTGAAAGGGAGATAGGAGGCCCAGCAGGACTGTCCTGAAGCCTAGGTCTGTCTTTGGGTGTGGTCCACCTCCTAAGGGTCTGTCCTTAGGAAAGCAGCCGATACACTAGCACGACCGAGGTGCAAAGGATGGATGAGGGCAGCGTGTGGCTGTGACTCATGTGGAGTCTCCGGCTTCACCGCCACTTTCTCACCTGCTGGGCACGTCTACCCATTGGCCTCTGCCTCCCCCTTGCAAAATGGAGCCAATGAGGGCTCCCTCCAAGGGTTATTGGGATAATCCAATGGAACAAGGGGCGCAAAGGGCTGATGGCACAGTGCCCGGCCCACGTGAGCATCGTTAAGTGGGAGGTGGTATCAGTTCAGCAGCAGGAGGCCACACCTTCTCCCAGCACCTGTACGCTAATGGTGAGATTACAGGTCCCAGCAACGGGCAGCGTGTGGGAGGTGTGGGACCAAGTGAGGGCCCTGGTGTTCCTTCCCCACCCACTCCAGTGAGCCCCACCTCTTCCTTCATGCCCTCAGAAAGCAGCATCATGACGCAGGCCTCGATGGGCAGGGCGATGTCCCGGCCCAGCTCTCGCAGGTGGGTTCCCAGAGGCATCCCATACACCCTGGAGAAGGGGGCGGCCATCATCGAGGGGGAGGGGTCTGCAGGGACGAGACAGATCAGCGGCCCAGGGTCCTCCCACCTCTGAGCATCGAGGTCAGGGCAGACAGGGGCACCCCCAGACGTTCTCAAGGGGCTACCACCTCCCTCCTGACCACCCATGCCACACATCCTGAAATTATCCAACACATCTCTTGAATCCGCCCACCTCCACTGCCCCCACCCCAGTCCGGGACACAGTCACCTCCCTCCTGCCTCCTAACAGGGTTCCAGTCCTGCCCCTTCATTCCATCCTCCACGCAGCCGGAGCAATCTCTTCATCGCAAATCTAATTGAGCGCTCCCCTGCTCAGAACTCATCCCTGGCTCCCTGCTGGCTTTCGTGATGGAGTGCAAGCTTCTTAACATGCCCCAAGCAGGGTGGGGGTCAGGGGTGGGGGTCGGGGCCTGCCTGTGTCCCCACCTGTTTGGCTGTGGTTCTCCCTCAGCTCAGCCAGGGCCGTGTCCAGCGAGCTCAGAGACTTGCGATGGTAATCGGCCTGAATCTCCATGAGCTATGGGGACAAGGGGGCACCCCCGGGGGGAAGTGAGGGAAGCTGAGCCTCCCCCAGGGGCCACAAACGCAGACACCCCTCCCTCCCACCATCTTGCAGGGGGTCTCAGTGGCCCCTGAGCTCCGGGTGGCAGGAGCCTGGTCTTGGACTCACGTGGATAAAGTAGTTGGCATAGGTGTCCTCCTTGGTGGCAAAGTGGTACAGATCGGCCAAGTACTCGTCCTTGGGGACAGAGAGGGGAGGGCTTATACCAGCGAGGCTGGGGCCCAGCGGGGAAGCTTGGAGGGGATAGCAACTTGCCCAAGCTGTACGGGGAGGGTCACAACCAGCTCTCCTCTCACTGCTTACGGTTTGCTCCTGGGGCCAGCCCGCAGGGACCCCTTTGAACTCTTGGGGGGCTTTTACAGCTTCTAGTCCTCTTCTCTGTGTCCCTATATCCTCAGCACAGTGCCTTGTGTTACTCACCCCTCATTTGTTCACCCACCCTTCATTCATTCATTCACTCACTTAGCAAACGCACTGAGACTCCGGTGAACAGGCGTCTCTCCCTCCCAGGTGTTATGCGTATGGTATAGACAGAAGTGGCTACAAAGTGATGGCTAAGTACACAGACCTTGGAGCCTGACAGCCTGGGTTCAAATCCCGGCTCTGCTGCTTCCTAGCTATGTGGCCTGGGGCAGGTCACGTCACCTCTCTGAGCCTCAGTTTTGCCATCTGAGAAATGGGGACAGCACCCACCCGTGCCACCACCACACATGCAGGAAGTCCAAGTGCCCCTCACCTTGCACTGCTCCACCTTCCTCTTCAGCTCCTCCTCCTCCTCCTTCAGCATCTCCACCTTGTTGGCTGTGGTGGTATAACTGCCCGGGCCGCCACCCAGGCCCTGGCCACTGCCTGAGTTCTTAGCTGCCTGACAGAGCCTGGGGATGATCCCAAGGTGGGGTGGTTACGTCCCCATCGCATGTCCAGAGCCAAGGGCCCCTCCATAGGCCTGACCACATAGGATTCCGGAATTTATAGATGCAAATCCCAGAGCTGAACTGGCCTTGGGTCTCTGCCCACCCTGGGCAGAGTGCTCTGGCGCACCCCCTGGTGGTGGGCTTGGTGATCATGGCCACGCACCTCCAGAGTGGAGGGTGGGGCCCCTCCCGCCATCCAGGGATCTTGGAGGATTGTTTACGGCTATCCCGGGCTTTTGGGTACCCCAGCTGGCACAAGCACACGCACATACGCGCACAGAGGCACCCTCACATGCACTGTCCCCATATGTCTTCCTAAGGACCAGGCGTGTGCACAAGGACACACACTGTACTCGGTGGGCCCTGCAGCGTCCTCCTGGTGGGGGAAGGGCCTCGAAGCTCTGTGGCCGCATCCGTAGGCTGAAGTAGGCGTGAACCTCACCTAGAGGCTGTGGCTCCCACCTGCTCTTGAGTGTGTTCCAGTCAGACACCAGCTTCTGCAGGCTCTTCTTGTGCTTGAGGATGGCTGGCAGCTCCTCCTGGGGGCGGGCACAGGAAGGGTTCAGCGGGCTGCAGAGGTGGGAGCTGGAGGCTGGGGAAGCTGGGGGCAGAGGGAGGGGGCAGGGTCACCTCACTCAGCCTGTTGAGTGGCTGCAGGACGTCCCGCTCCAGGGTCATCTCAAACTCAGCCAGGATGCGAGCAAGCTGGTTCTGAATGGCACAGCTCATCTCCAAGGCCTTCCTGTGGACACAGCACCCAGTGGGCCCGGGCTCCCACAGCCCCTCACCCCCCTCTGGAGAGACTGGGCAGGGGGGCCTCCTCCCTCCCCATCACCCCCTGTCTCTTCTATCTCTCCTTCGTCTTCACTGAGCCCAACACCCTTGCAGGCCTGGCCACCCTCACTGACCTGGACACTGTTCCCAGCCCGGACACTGTTCCCAGCCCAGACACTCTTCCCAGCCTGGTCATCCTTCCACCGTGGATGCCCTCCCTGACTGGGACCCTCTCCTGACCCAGATCCCTCCTTGGCATCTCCAGGTGAGGGCCAAGGTCCCTGTCCGTGCTCACCCCATGCTGGAATCGGGGTCCAGCTCCTTGAAGCTCTCGGCCATCGTGGTGGACAGAGCCATGAGGGGAAGCTTCTTCTGCAGGGAAGGGCAGGGCCGGCTGTGAGCGTGAGCGCGTGTGCTCGCCCACTGGGTTGCTTCCACGCCCCTGCCTGAGCACATGGCGAGTCTCCTAGGGGCAGAATCCCCACCAAGGCCCTGGGCGTGGACAGGGGAGGCGGGAACCCAGGAGGGCCATGGACACAGGTGACAGTAGAAGCAGGAAGATGACAAGGCACGGTGGAGGTGACAGCTCCCCGTAACCATGTACAGAGCCCCCACCCATCTGAGGCCCCCCTGCCCCCTCCCAGAAGCCACATGATTGGGCAGGAAGGAGTAATGGACCAAGTCCCATCACTGAAGGGAAAACTAAAAACAGAGGGCATGGAGCTTGCCCTAGTTCACAGTTAGAGGGAGGGCGGAGGAGCCAGGAACACAACCTCAGAGTGGGCCCTCTCCCCTGCCGCAGGGCATCTGTGGCTGACCTAGCCCCTGCGGAGCTCAAAACCCTCCACGGTTCCCTATTGCTCTGGCCACACGGAACTGTTGCCCAGTTACAAGTTTGCCCCCCACATTCCTACCTAGCGTTGTAGAGAGCACCAGCTTAGGTCAGAGAGACCAGAATTCGAATCTCAGTTTTGCCACTTACTAGCTGTGTGACCTTGAGTGGGTCACTTTACCTCTCTGTCTCTGTTTCCTCCTCGGTACACAGTGCTAATAAGGGCAGCCTCCTCCTAAGGTTGTTTTCACATTAAGTGAGGCAATGCATGGAGATATCCTAGTAACAGACTAGCAGTAATCAGTCCATAAATACTGGCTACTGGTTAACACCAGTGAGTAACACTCAAAATCCAGCTCAAATGCCACTTCTTTCAGGAAGCCCTCACAGACTGCCCAGTTGTGAGCACCTGCTCTGGGTGCTGATTGGACAGAGAGGTTCAGGTGCTGTCAGAAGCCTGGCTGTGGCTCAGAAGATTGGTGCAGGCGGGCGGCGTTAAGAAGGGGATGGGGAAGAAATAGGACCTCATGAGTGGGGTGCCGGAGGAGCCTTGGGACAGAGCAGTCTCCACCCCCTTGGTGCCAGAGACTCAGACTAGTGGGGAGACCCCAGCCCCGACCCCGCTGCCCTACTGGACAGAGGTGTCCTGCCCAGGCCCCTCCTCCCTGGGACCCCCACTCACCACCCGCTTGTCCATGTCCGCCCCGCTCTGGCCCTGCAGACAGGCCTGCAGCCGTTTGTGGACATTGTGGGCTGCTCGCTTGGCCGGCTCCAGTCGCTGCTCCACCTGGGAGGGGGTCCAGGGGTTATGGATCGTGGGGGGCTGTTGTCCCCCATGCCCCACTGTCCTGTTCTCCCCCAGAGCAGGAACTACCTTTCTCTTCCCTCCTCCTGGGGACCCCATTGCCAACAGCATTGGAATGACTCAACTCGGGCCCCCAACTGGCATCCCTGCCTGGCCCTCTGCTGACAGCCTGCATGGGCCTGCCCTGCCACCCGCTGCCGGCCCAGGCACATACCTGCTGCAGGTCCTCCCCCAGGAACTCGGCAGTCTCCGGGGTGCTGCAGGGGGAGACAGCTTCTGCTGAGCTGGCCCAGGTTAGGAAACCCCCGCCTCCTCCTGCCCCCCCACTGCAAACAGGGCACCTGAACCCCAGATGCTTCCAGTGCCCCTCCCAGTCAGGCTGCCCTGGGTGGCCCGTCTGCCTCATCCCCGTCGGAACACATTCCATGGGGGCGGGAATAGGATACCGGGCTTTTTCCTCCTCCACCCAGGGCTGTGTCCCCAGAGAGGGCGGATGAAACCGAAGCGGGGACTGGGGGCGCCTCTCTCTTCTGCTGACCTGGGGAGAGGAGGCCCGGGCTGCCCCAAGAACAGGAAGTGTGCGAGCTCAGACTCCTGGGCTGTTGGTTACAAAGGGCTCTGGACTGTGGTGGTGGGCAGGTCCTGGGCCCCTGCCCGGGGACACGTGGGGACACTAAGGCTCCGAGCAAGTCGGCCTGACTGTCCACGCTCATATAGGCATCTGTGCCAGTGTGTGCCTACAGCAGGTCTGTGGGCACCCAGTCCGCTCCCCTGAGCCCAGGGAATGAGAAACTCCCAGCGCAGGGGGAAGAGGAGAGAAGACAGGCCCTGGGAGCTCCCCAAATTTCCGCCCTCCACACCACCAGCTCAGGGACTGTGGTGGGAATGTGGGGATGTTTCCACCTGAGGCTGAGAAAAGCAGAAGCAAGAGAGAGAAGCAAGGACGCCTCTGGGCTGGAGGACGGTGGGAAGAGGCGCAGGGCAGGGCAGGGGCGGCCCCTCCTCCCATCGCTGCCAGGACCCTATCTCTGCTGCTCCCCCAAGGTCTGGGGCCCTGACCATCCCTCCCCCGCAGGCAACCAGAGATGGTTAACAGTCCCCCCTTGTACAGAGGGGACAAGTGAGGCCAGGGAGGACCGTCCACTCAGGGGCTCATGGAGACAGAGAAGACCCAGCATCCTTGATCCTCCACCCACCCTCCAGTCAGGGGTAGGGGTGCCCCTTCCCCCAAAGGTCAGCGCCTGCCCCTCCTGCTCTGGCTAGGAGAGGGGATGGCATTCAGAGGGGAGGAAAAGAGGTGGCCAGTCAGAAGGTGGCTGTCCAGCTGTCCTCAGTCTCCCCCCAGCCTCCCACCTCCTCTAGGGTCCTGCCGGGTGAGAATGGGACTGGAAGGGAAGGGGTTGCCACTCACCGTCCCAAGCTGCCCGTGTGGGCCAGCTGCCGCATGCGATGCAGCTGCCTCTTCATCATCTTGGGGGCGGGCTGAGGCTGCGGGGTCACGGTGGGGGTCGAGGGCCCGACAGCCCCCGGCCCAGCCTGCCTCTGCCCGCGGCGCCTCTCTCGCCCCGGGTGGGTGGGCGGCGCTCTCCGCTTCCTGGGCCAGCCGCGCTCTCGCTGCAGCTCACTCTCTCCTCCCCCGCTGGCGACTCCGCCCCCGGCCCCCAGGTCACTCCTCTCTCCAAGTTTGTTTTCTCGCTCTTTCGCGTCTTCCGGGCCCCCCAAGGGCGCCCCCCCTTACGGTCCCGGCGAGTGTGGGTCCGCCGGCCGCCTGGAGATCCACAGGTTGTGCGCGCGGCCCCTCCTCCCCGCTCCTCCCCGCCCAGCCCCGGTGGCGGGAAGCAGGTAAGCCCGTTCCTGCCACCGCGCCTGCCCGGCTTCCTGGGTTCCTGCCCCACCCTCCGGCCTGCAAGCCCTGGGTATAAATAACCTTGGCATCCTCTTAAAGGGAAAACAGCGTTCCATGTTTAGGAGGCAGAGGCCAAGGACAGGCCCATCTAGGCCTCCCAAAGGATGCTGTCCTAGACTCCCTTCCGGAAGGACCTCCTGGCCACCTTGAACTAAAGGTCAACCCCTGCTCCCCTGCTGGAAGATGGGCTGGAGGCTTTGGCTTCCTGGGGCCACGATGCTGCAGCGTGCCCTTGGACAACTCCCTGGCACTCTGGACTCACTGTCTCTAATGGCCTGTGGGTCAGCTGTCCTGACGCTGCCCACCTGGAAGAGTGGATAAGACACTCCTGCCTGCTCCTCCAGCACCCATGCTTCTGCTCCCATCGCCCTTTTCACGGGGGTCCCCACCACCCTCCAGCCACAGCGAAACCTCCCAGAGCAGTTCCCTGACACCCTGCTGTCTTCCAGCCCCAGCCACGAGTTTCCGCTGTCTGTGAAATCCCTTCCCCGGCAGACTTCCTCAGTCCCTGCCCTAACTTCTTGAAAGGCAAGGACGTGGATACTGCTCTGACCTCCCCAAACTCAGTACTGTAGTAATTTCTTCGGCTCTCCACCCAAAACACACCGGGACATACAGCAGATGCTCCATAACTGCCAGTTAATACAAGATGAGAGCCTTTGGCAAACAGTAGGCTCTTCTTACTCTGAACCCCTGTACCCCTTGGGCATCAGGAGCTCCGGGGTGGGGGGGTGGGGGGAGAGGGAGGGGCCTGGGGTAGGGTCCTAGCACACCTACTGCACTTTGCCTTGTTGGAGTTTCAGTTCAGTTTGAGGGTTACTTGAGCACCTACTGTGTGTGGGTGGGCAGACTGGGCACTTCCGAGGGCAGGACCTCCACCTCAGCCATCTCAGTGTGCCCCGGGCCCAACATGGGCCTGGCACACAGTGGGCACGTGCTGGACACTGGCCACCCCTCCAACTCTCCAAAGGGAGAGCCAGGCAGACCCTGGTGGGATGGGGAGGGGCTGCAAAGGGAACCTGAGTGTGGAATCCTGGCCGGAAGTTGGGATGCTTCTGGATCAAAGGCTTAGGCCAGGATGAGGGGATTGATCCCAGGCTAGGTTTCCTTGCCCACTTCCCCTTCTCCCAGCTGGAAGGCTCCTGGAGGGGATTCTAGGGTGGGCAGGGCTTGAGGAATGCCTCGATGGAGGGAGACATCAGAGTCCAGTATAGACTTGGCTTCTGTTTTTTATTTTTTTTTGGCTGTGTTGGGTCTTCGATGCTGCGCGTGGGCTTTCTCTAGGTGCGGTGAGCGGGGGCTACTCTTCATTGCGGTGCGTGGGCTTCTCATTGCGGTGGCTTCTCTTGTTGCGGAGCGCGGGCTCTAGGCTCACGGGCTCAGTAGTTGTGGCTCGTGGGCCTAGTTGCTCCACAGCATGTGGGATCTTCCTGGACCAGGGTCCGAACCTGTGTCCCCTGCGTTGACAGGCGGATTCTTAACCACTGCGGCACCAGGGAAGTCCCGACCTGGCTTCTTAAAATGTGGCACTGCGCTTTGCAGTGTCTGGGTTCTAGCCCTGGCCTCTCCACCTCCCTCACTGGACAGATCCCAGAACTTGGTGGTGACTCAGTTTCCCCTGTCTCCGCAATGCGCACAACCTACTGTGTGCAGAATTAGGAAACTGAAGACTCCCAAGGCAGCAACTTGACACCAGGTGCCACTGTCCTGCCATTTGGGAAATCTCCAGGCTACATGGTGTCCCCATCCTGTTCCAGCCCTGCCTCTGGCCCAGACCACACTGGTCTGGGCTCGTCCACTTCCCCAGCTGTTCTAAAGGTCCTTGAGGGCAAGGCCTGGCTTCTACCCCTGTCCCTCTTAGTCTTGCCTGGGCCTGAGCCCCCAGTTGCAGCCTGGGGAGGGGTCAATCTATGTGGGCTATAGCAACAGCTGCTGTGGAAACAACTGAGCCGTATAATCAGGCCACGTGAGCGCTGGGCCTCCCATCTGGGCTCCAGACTCCCCTCCAGCCAGACCCAAGAGCCTTTGCAGGAAGGGCACCTGGCTTCTCCATGTCCAGCCTGGATGGGGCTGCTGTACCTTTTAGCTGGGTAAGGGGTATGTTTTAGGGTATATTTAGGCTCGAGCACACTCAGATGTTGAATCGTGAAAAGGTTGGAAGCCCTGAAGTTTGGGTCATTGGCTGTTCTTTCGAAGGATGTTGTCATCAGAGACTTCTGGACTCAGAGGTTTCAATCAGTGGATATTGAGATCATAGTTTTAGAACTGCAGATGCGGAAGGGGACCTCAGACGTCACCAGCCAACCCCTTCTCTAATGACTTGCTGGGTCTCCTCCTGAGGAGGGCCTGGGCCTTGTGTGGCTTAGGCTGAAATCAGGGGCCTAGCAATGTGCCATAGTCACAGGAGCTCAATAAACACAGCCGACTTGAATGGCAAGCGAAGACATCGCATCGATGGACGTTTATTTCCAACCCAAAAGACAGAGCTTACTGGTGTGGATGGAGCTGGCTGGCTGGGCTCAGCCTCCTTCCAGCTGGGTGACCCGGGGTGAGGTAGTTCACCTTTCTGAGCCTGCGTCCTCCTTGGTAGCTTGAGAATAATAGCATCTACCTGATGGGTTGTGAGGGTTAAATAAATTAATTTGTAAACTACTTAGGACAGTGCCTGGCCCTGTTTATTATTCAGCCTGCGAAGTCAGTAACGGAAAGACCTTTTAACCCCCATTCCTGCCTCAGTTTCCCCCTAAATGTGTCCTGCAGCTTGGGGTCAATGGCATTTATTGTCATGTACTTCAGCACATCCTCCAGTGAGGTTGGTGTCATGTGGTTTTATTTATTTTAAAATTAATTAATTTTTGGCTGTGTTGGGTCTTCGTTGCTGCAGGCGGGCTTTCTCTAGTTGCGGCGAGCGGGGGCTACTCTTCGTGGCGGTGCACGGGCCTCTCATTGTGGTGACTTCTCTTGTTGTGGAGCACGGGCTCTAGGCGCGCCAGCTTCAACAGTTGTGGCACGTGGGCTCAGTAGTTGTGGCACACGGGCTTAGTTGCTCTGCAGCATGTGGGATCTTCCCGGACCAGAGCTCGAACCCGTGTGCCCTGCATTGGCAGGGGGATTCTTAACCACTGCGCCACGAGGGAAGCCCTCGTGTGGTTTTATAGGTGAGCAGACCCAGGCTCCTGGCCCAGGTCCCTAGCCGGCTAAGTGGTAGAGGCCAAGTTAGAAAGCAGATCTGACAGGCTCCAAAGCATCCATGTGCTCTCCTGCTGTACCAGATGGCACTGCCTGAAGACTCTAGAAATGCTGGTCCCTGCCCGCACCCCCCCCGCACCCCCCCGCCTTAATCCCTGCGGCTGCTTCGGGGGGCCCAGAGGCTTCATTGCAGATTGTCTGCCAAAACCCGCAACGGTCTGGGAAACGTCTGCTGCTGAAGCTCCAGCAGGATGTGGGCAGGGAGGCCAGTGGCTGGCACTGAGGCGGTGGTAGCAGGGGTCAGCTGTGGGGCCGTGGGACTGAACAGGAACATCCCACTTCAGACACTTGAGAAATTGTTTGTGGCCGTATCACTGCTGCCCTCCAAGGGGAGGCTTCTGCCCAGAGCAGTTAGGCATGTGCTGTCACTTCTGGGGCTCCGAAAACTTCCTTGCCTCCTCCTCCAGCCAAAAGGACTTACTGGGGAACCCCAAGTGGGGCTGAGGCACGGGGACTCCACCGCAAGCCTGACAGCCCTGGAGGGCGTGTGCCCCTAACCCGGGCCCCAGAGGACGGTAGCTGATGGGGGGGGGTGGGGGGTGCGATGTGCAGTCAGGGTGGCCACCTCAAGGACTCCTGGTCACATCTGGGCCCTAACATATGCCCTCAAGCACTTTATAAGCTCCCTGAGCCTCGGTTTCCCATTTTCACAGGGCAGCTGGAGGGAGGGGCTGCATGCTGCCGGCCTAGAGCAGCGCTGGGCTAGAGCTGGTTCCCCTCTTATCTGCCTTGCTGGGCCCGTGTCCCCGCCAGGAGGCCCGCGGAGAATGGGGGCAGGGGCATCAAGAGGACTGCAGGGACAGGCTCCCCAGGCAAGCGGTGGCTTCTGTTTCTCTTGGCTGCTATGAACAGACGAGCCCAGTGTGCTGTGGTTATTTAAAAAAAAAAACAAAACAAAAAAAGAAGAGCTGCTGCCTTCAGCCACACAAATAGAAGTGGAAGTGTGCCTTCAAGGCCTGGGAAGTCCCACTGCTTCTGGCATGGGCGGGGGTGGGGGTGACCCTTGCAGAGACAGAGAACACTCCTGCGTGTACCCCCTTCCAGCCTGAGGTCTCCAGGGGCTCTGGACCTGTGTCTGGATTGACATGCAGTATTTGGGGGATGCCTCCTCCAGGTGGTGAAAGCAAAGGGTCCCCTCCTCTGATCAGACACCCCCTCTAGCCCCTCAGACAGGTGCGGGCTCCTGCGGCAGCTCCCGTGTGCATCTCCCTCCCAGCTCTCAGCGGTCATGCTCCTGGCTCAAGGGTCCCGTGCCAGGCTGTGAGCTCTGAGGACAGGGCTGCTCAAGAGGCACTTGCAGGACAGACAGGCAGACAGCTGGATGGGTGGCCTAGGAACAGGGAAAGGTGGTCAGAAAGACTGAAGGGATCTCCCTGTCCCTGTGACATCTGGGTCACTCCAAGCCGACTGGGGGACCCTTTTGCCCAAGGACTCTTCAGAAGGCCTCTGAGGGGCCTTACAGCTCACTGGGTCCCTCCCACCTTTTCAAACAAGGAACCTAAAGGCCAGAGAAGGAAGCACCTTGTTCAAAGTCTCACAGCAAGCTAGAGACCCCACTGGAAGAGGCCCAGGCTCCCAGCTGGCAGTCACAGGCTCACGCAACCTGTAGAGTGCGTGCTCCTGAGGGTGCTTCTGGGACCCCAGGGGTACGCCACAGGGAATAGGGTTTTGTTTCATTTAAAGGAAGAAGCTTCCAACAAGAGATTATCTTTCGGAGACATCACAAGGGTTTAGGCAGGACTCCTGGCGGGCAGGGAGGGGAACAGGAAGGAGGCCACGTGGCTGAGAGGCCAGGGTGTCTGGGGGCCTGGATGCAGGATGGTGGTCACACTGTGGGGGCAGTGGGGAACTGGATATGCTGGCTCTGAGGCCTTGCTCCCTCTCCTGTGCCCTTGACAGCACGGCCCACGTCGAGGAGCTCTTGCCGTGCACTTCCAAGGGTCGGCCTGGCACAGAGAAGGGCCCTCATTTGCAGAACTGAAAAGAGCACACAGGCTCGGCTGGCCTCCAGCACTTCTCAATAGCATCTATGTAAAGGTGTTCAGCGCCCAAGTTCACACTGCGAAAAACCAGATTAGACAAAGGGAAACTGATATCTTAAATGCAGAACTTCCACCGTCTGCTAGAAGAGAAAGGGCGGGCAGCCTTCCCCAGATGTCTGTGAGCAGGAACCCTCCCCAGCAGAGCGCAGAGGGCACGGAGGGCGGGCTCCCCACCACAGAGCAAGCCCTGGACTAGCTCCTTCTGGCTCTGCTCCGTGCTGGTTGGCTCCCTCACCTGCTAGCCTCTAAGCCACTCCCCAGCCTCCCAGTTAGAGAAACACTGATAACCCAGTGGGGACGTGCAGGGGGCGTGCAGGGTCTGTGGGCCTCTCCGGAAACAAGCTGCAGCTGGCACCCTGCTCCCTGGGAGTAGCCTCTGGGGAGAGGGAGCAGCTGAGGCGCGGGCCTCGGGTGGTGTTGCACCGCAGCTGTGTTTTGAGGGCTGAGTGCAGCAAGAGGAAGTTGTGAGTGGCCAGGGGCCTCCCCCTCAGCGTCTGCAGCAGCTGGGGCTCCTGGCAGGCCCGAGCAGCCGCTCGCTTCCAGCCGGGACGGCTCTGCGCCCACCACAGCCCTGGGTCCTCTCTGGTGACTCAACAGTGGCCACAGGCCCCTGCGCTGGGCCTCTTCCGGTACAGGGACTGGGAGTGGTGAGCAGAGGAACTGTGGCCTGATCTCCAAGGAGAGGCAGAGGGGTCTGCGGGGCAGCCCCGGGGTCCTCCCACTCTTGGACCCCTCCTGACTCCCTCTACCTCAGAAGGACCACGAGAGCTGCTGGTCCAGGAAAAAGGACGTTTTATTTCCATAAATACTCCTGCTCTCACTCACACACTGACCCCACTTCTGCCCATGGACAGACGGATGGACAAAACCCAATGAATGAAAGAGACACACTGAGAACTCCAGTGCAGGACCTCCCTTGGCCAGGGGCCTGGGAGCCCCCAGCTGGGGCCACCTGTCTCTCCCACAGTCCCCCCGGAGGCCTGACAGCAAAGGGGCCAGGAGAGTGGAGTGAGACCCCCAGGAGGAGTGGGGGAGAGGTGGGGCTCCCCTCACTGGGCCCCCTGAGACGGTGACCACAGGGCCACGCAGAGAGAAAAGCTAAGAGATTCAAACCACACACCCGAGAGTGCAAAGAGCTGGGGGTGCAGGCGTCACGCCCCCCAGTCACCCGGTTCCTATGGAGGAGGCCTGAGCTGGTCCCGGCTCCAGCACGGCCCCAAGTTATGGCTGGGCCTTCCCATAAGGCATAAGAGACAGGCAGGGATGACCCCTCCCCAGGCTGGGGTCGGGGCTGGGCCTGAAGTCCTGGCCCTTGCCCGACAGCCATGCTTCTCCCCCACGACCCCAAGTCCTTCCGGGGCCCATGTGCAGCACTTCCCTGCTCCAGCCTCCCACCTGTGACGAAGGTCCCCACCAGTGCAAACCGAGGCCTAGCCTCCTGCTGGGTTTGGCTCAGCAGGGGAGAGGGCAAGGAAGGAGGGGGCCACAGGGGGGAGGGGAGAAGCACCAGACCCAGGGGAATATGGCCGTGGGAACCCAGGCTCAGTGGTGGCCAGTCCCGTTGCCCCTCCTCTCCCCAGCCCCTCTCTGTTCTAGAGGCTCCCCCAGGTCTCCGGTGGTGGGAACTGATCCACGTCCCCCATCTCGTTGTAGGTCTGGTCGCCCATGGTGAACAGCAGCTTGTAGCGAAGACGAACCTTCTCCTGAGGCAGACATGGTGAAGGCAGAAGGGTCGGACGGGGAAAAGAGGCTGCCCCACCCCACAGCGGTGCCCTGGCACAGCTGGGCCCCTCACCTTCTGGGGGTTGGCAAGGAGCAGGACCTGGGTGATGGCTGAGGGGTGGACGATGGGGTTGAATGCTGGCAGCTCTGTGCCTGAGGGCGGCTGCAGCTTCACCTTCATGATCTGCGGACAGGAGGGCAGGATGGGGCACAGCTAGCCCTGGCTTCTCATCCCCAGTCCCTGGGGAACAAGGCCCAGCCTCCTGCCAGCTGCTCCTCTGGGGGCCCTTCTACCCCCAACTCCCCAAGAAGAGAGAGACAGAGACATGGAGACAGAGACCCTACCCCTGCCCTGGAGAGCTGGCTCCCCATCCAGCCCCAAGTCACCCTGCCTTGAGGAGGGGGGGTCTGCCCATTGTCACCTTGGGGACAGCTGACTGGAAAACAATGTTGCGGATGGGCTGGGGGGCGGTGCTCAGCATGGAAACCACCACCACCAGTACATCGGAGCGCCCGGGCAGTGGGTCTCGGGCGAAGTGGAAGAGGACCCGGAAGCCATGTTGGTCATACACGGTCACCGGCAAGATGCTGCCTGGCAGAGGAGAAGGGGAGAGGGCGATGGCGGGGGCGGGGGGTGGGTGCCAAGCCTGAGCCCAAGCACATCCGACCAGCTCCCCACACCCGGCTGACCCCGGGCACTCGCTGCTCTGCTGGGGATGAATGAACAGACCCAGACCCAGGCTGTCGCCTTGACCCTGGGCAGCAGTGCAGTCAGGGGTACAGTCCGGGGCTCAGACAGGCAGGTGGACTTCTAGTGTGATGGTGAAGGCAGAATGCCCACCCTGGAACTGCGTCCCAACCAGGCTCCCGAAGTGCCAGGCGGCTGCCCCCCGAGTGCTCGAGTGAAGGGCTGTGCCTGAGCTTCACTCATGCTCTCACTGTGTGACCCTGGCACAGCCACTCTGCTTCTGTGAGTTCAGGGTCCTCCATACTGCTAAGACGGTGGCACCACTACCTAGCTCCTGCGGACACCAAGGGGGTGACACCCTCGTCACAGTGAGCTTACAACATGGACAGCGCCGAGAAGACTAGCCCGTCTTCATCAGTCTGCTCACAGCCTGGTGCCGTGAGCGGCCCTTTTGCTCCCAGGCAGAAGCCTAGGCTTGGACCTCAATCTTTATCCTGTTTTGGTTTTATGATCTTGGGGAGTCCCACAAACCTCCCCTGTCCTGGCCCTGCCTTCCCGGGGAGGGGCGCAGGGGCCATCCATGAGAAGTCCTCTTGCCTGGGTCACCCTGGAGTTTAGAACGCAGTTTTGTGACACTCTGGGACCAGTGAGAAAACTGAGTCCTGGCAAGAGGAAGGGTCTTGCCCAGAGGCCCCGCTGAGTCGGGCAGGGCTGGGAGGGGAGCCCTGCCTTCCCACTGGCTGCCCCAGATCCAGCTCCTGACAGCAGGCAAGGCGGGTGGGGCCGCGAGCTGACCCAGCCCAGCCCGTACCCGCCGTGCCCTCGCCCTACTCACTGGGTTTGATGGACTCCAGAGGCACAGTGATGTTGGCCAGCGAGAGCTCCGTTGGTGTGGGCTGCTGCAGGGGCCCAGGGGCCTCGGGGGACACGGTGTGGAGGAGGCTGGTGGCGCCGGAGCTGGACAAGCTGCAGCTGCTTTTATTCTGCAGGTCCCGGAGTGTGAGCCGGGGGGCTGGCTGCTGCTTCTCCCTTATTGGGGGGTGGTGCATTGAGAGGTGAAGCTTTGGTGGCCAAGAGACGAGGGGCACAGGAAACGCTGGGCTTCCCGGCTCTCCCTGACGGCTGGCTCAAACGCCCCCCGTCTCTCTGGCCTTGGTCTCCTCACCTTGGAGCAGGCAGCTCTTGCTCACCCCACCCACTCGGGGTCAATGCCCTCGTCCCTGGCAGCCCTCTGGGCCTTCAGTCTTTGTCAGGTGCTGGCAGGCCAGGCCTAGGGGAAGGCGTGAGTGGGGCACGGTCCCCTATCTCTCATACCCTCCACGCCCTGTTGGATGGGCCCCGCACCTGCTGTGGTCACTGCTGTGTCCCTCGAGCCCAGGACAGCACTTGGCACACGGTGGTGCTCCGGCAGTGCTGCTCACAGGGACAAAGCAGCACCGGGCCTCTCCCTGATGGGCCTGGGGCAGGGGCAGGGTCCGGGCAGGGCGTGCCCTCACCACCGCACTTGCTGGGACTCTGGGGGCAGCGACTGCCGCAGGAGGCTCTTCCCCAGGAGGTCCAAGTCATCCAGACCACTGCTCGTGGGCAGGGGCGTCTGCGCCGGGGGCCGACTGTCCACGTTGGGGGCCGGAGCGGGGTGGGGGGGCTCCGTGCCATCAGACGACTGTTGGGCATACAAAGGATGCGGGTGGGTGAGGCTGTGCTGAGAAGGCGTCCGGTCACCTGGCACTGCCCTGAGGCCCCTGCCCCTCCCGGCAGGAGACATCTGGGGAAGCAGCAGCAGGGGTGTGGACAACATTCCCGCCAGCCTGCGCCCCTCTCACCCCAGGGCCATCGGTGGGCCAGGCCTGGTCTGGGATTCTACTCGAGAAACCATCCCGTTCCAGGGACCTCGGAGTCACCCTCAAGAGAAAAGGAACGGGGAACCCCCATCTCAACCCAAGAGAAACCCAAGGCTGAGACATGCAGGGAAAAGCGCTGTGAGGGGAGGCCCGTCCACCTTCCTCCATCCTGGGATGGGTGCCTCCGCCCCCGGGGCCACCCCTTCCCCCAGCCCTCCTGCCCACCCGTCCCTTCACTGCCCCTCAGGCTGCCTGTCCCAGCTGCTCTGACCCTGGGATGGGCCCCTCCTACCTGGAAGCTGTTCCACCCAGCACCATCCAATCCTGGGCCTGAAGGGGGTGTGGGGTCGCTTAGGCCTGCAGGGAAACAAGACCGAGGTAAAGCAGCTGGATTCGTGAGCAGAGGCAAGAGAGCCGGGGCGACTATGTGCTGAGTCAGGGTTCCCTGATTGCTACCCTCCCCCTGCACCCCCTCCTCCGAGAGGCTCAGCTCGAAGGGGACACGCCCCCTTCCCCCCCCCAGAGGGAACCAGCCGCAGAGCAGAAGTAGAAACCAAAGACCCCAAGAGCCCATTCCCTGGGCCGAAACACACTTCCTCTCTTGCCACTCAGAAGCCAACTTAACTACTGAGGTCAGGACTTTAAACTTCGTTCATTATCGGGCAGCTGGGAGCCGAGGGGTGTGTGTGTGTGTGTGTGTGTGTGTGTGTGTGTGTGTGTGTGTGTGTGTGTGTGTGTGTGTGTGTGTGTGTGTGTGTGTGTGTGTGTGTGTGTGTGTAGAGGGCGTGGGAGTGTGTGTGTGTGTAGAGGGCGTGGGACACACCACGTGAGGTCCGTAAACTCAGATCCAGGCAGGCAGGGGTCAGCACCCTGTGCCCATCCAACCTGGAGGGACACCCTCTGGGCATCACAAGGGCACTGAGGTGCAGTGAACAGGGCCCTGGGCCCAGGCCCGGTCCAGAATCTGAGCAACCGGGGGCAAGGTGCCGGCTGGGCCGCAGGGTCCGAGCACACCATGTGGATGGCCTGGGCAGACTCTAAAGGCCCTGTCTGCCCTGGCACGTGCCAAGGCTGGCTGACTGGTGCAAAGGAGGGCGGTGGCCCTTCTGGAAGGGGCCTGCTCATCACCTGCTGGTCGGTAGAGGGCAACAGGTCACCAGCCAGTTTGACCTCTGCCGGCCCTGAAGCACACCCCCAGCCAAGTTCACCCTGGTTTTTAAAGAGAAGCCAAGTTATCCTGTTTGTAGCAAAGCCTGAATAAGGGAGGTCCAGCCTGACAGGCAAGGGTGAGGCATGGGAGGCTGCAACTGCTGGGTCTCCACCTCTGGACATGCCTCTCTGAGGCCAGGGACAACACAGTGGAGGCTAACAGCCCCCGGTCAGGCACTGCAGACATGAGTCTCAATCCTCACACAGCCTTACAAGGTTCTCATGCCTTCTTTAGAGATGAGGAAACGGGTGCTCAGAGGAGCTAAGTAACCTGCCCACAGTCACACAACTGGAAAGCGATAGTCTGGACTTGGACAGAGCAAGGCCTAATTACTGGAGCTCAGACACAGCTCTGCCACCCAGCTGTGTGACCTTGGGCTGGTGGCAACTTTCCTGTGCCTCGTCTGTAAGATGGAGACAACAGTAGCATTTGCATCAGAGGACTGTCGTCACTACTGAACGGGACAATTCAGACGCGGTGCCTGCCCGGCGCTGGGACGCCCTCTCTGGCAGACGGGAAGTGCGTTTTGCTTACCCCACCCCTCCCCTCCCCCTTCCTGCCACAGAGAACCGTTTAGGATGAACCCCCTTTGTGGTCCCAAGGCTTCCTCCACTCCCCCGAGCCGGGGAGCTGGGTGGCTGCTGCCCTGCCACTTCTGGTTCTGGTTCCCACATTTCCTTTGCTTTGAGTAGCAACCAGAGGAAGCTGGAGGCTCAGGGCTCTGCTGAAGCGACCTGGGGACAGGAAGTGCAAAGCACACAGTGCCTTGCTGGGGTCTGGGCCACACGCTCCCGCTGCCGTCTGGCGCAGGCTCTGCTGGGGGAGACGAGCCTGTGTGTGCTTTCTGGTCATGGGGCCATCTTGACCTCTCAAGCGGGGCCAGGGTCCTCTCTCCCTGAGTCACCCCTGGCTCTGAATGAAGAGGGCGCAGGTGGGTGGGACTCCTCAGGAAGCCCCCGCAACACCCTGTGGTCAGGGCCTCCTCGGGGGGTGCTGGCTGACGGGCCCGTACAGGGGAACTTGGCCTGGTCTGCTGACCCCCTTGTCTCCTGCTCGTCGCTCCAGGCCCTCACTTCCCGTTCCCGGCTGACGAGCTGAGTCAGAGCAGCTATGAGTGAGGCTTCAGGATCTGAGGGCCTCGTGCAAAGCCTGGTGCCCCGTCAGGCAAGTCACTCAGCCTTTCTAAGCCTTGCTCTGGTATCTGCAGACCAGGGACGTTGCCAGCACCGTCTTCTGGGCTGCGTGGAGGGTGGGCTAAGACACAGCAGTGCTCGGAGGCCGCGGTCAGGGGAGCCCCCGCCGGGAGCCCGGCGCACCATCGCTTCTCGGAGTCCGTCCGGTGTGGTTTTCACCTCAGAACTCACTCAGGAGAACACAGTCTGACTTGGCTTCCAAGTTAGTTTCCCAACGTATCCTCCGAGACTCCCTCGACAGGGCAAGGTCGCCCTGACAGGCCCGGTCACCTGTTTCTTCACGACTTCGGGCCATTGTGAGGAGGCTGCTCTGAGGCTCTCCTGAGGCTACGCTCTCAGGGGGCGCTGCTGCGCCTGAAAGCTGCAAACTCTAAAACTGCTTGGCCAGCTGGGCGCCCTCTGCTTCTTCCCCAGGGATGAGCCCGCTCCCCACTGGCCTCTGGAGCCTCGACCCCGCCATAGTGTCTGCAGGCCTGGCCTGGGACCAGCGTGGCTCACAGAGTGCCCTGTGCTCCCGCACGGGCTTCCCTGGAGCTTCCAGAGCTCCCCACCTCTTTCTCTCAGTGGCGAGGAAATGCTGACTTGCCTGGGGAGCTCCCAATTCTAGGCTCTAACCTGCTACAGGGAAATCCCTTTGTTTTCCCTCAGGCCGCCAGAGCCTAGGTGTGGCTGGCTTATCAGAGGTGATGCCAGCCTTACCGTTTAAAAAAAAAAAAAAAAATTTTTTTTTTTTTTTTTTGGCTGCGTTGGGTCTTTGTTATTGCACGTGGGCTTTCTCTAGTTGCGACAAGCAGGGGCCACTTTTAGTTGCGGTGCGTGGGCTTCTCATTGTGGTGGCTTCTCTTGTTGTGGAGCACCGGCTCTAGGTGTGTGGGCTTCAATAGTTGTGGTGCACGGGCTTAGTTGCTCCGTGGCATGTGGGATCTTCCC
Organism: Monodon monoceros; assembly: GCF_005190385.1. Lineage (NCBI taxonomy): Eukaryota > Metazoa > Chordata > Mammalia > Artiodactyla > Monodontidae > Monodon > Monodon monoceros. The sequence goes on along the minus strand of NW_021703783.1, from coordinate 90,372,799 downwards.
AGACCAGGGCTCGAACCTGTGTCCCCTGCATTGGCAGGTGGATTCTTTTTTTTTAATAAACTTATTTATTTTTGGCTGCATTGGGTCTTCGTTGCTGTGCGCGGGTTTTCTCTAGTTGTGGTGAGCAGGGCCTACTCTTCGTTGTGGTGCGTGGGCTTCTCATTGTGGTGGCTTCTCTTGTTGCCGAGCATGGGCTCTAGGCGTGCCGACTTCGGTAGTTCCGGCACACGGGCTCATTAGTTGTGGCTCACGGGCTCTAGAGCGCAGGCTCAGTAGTTGTGGCACAGGGGCTAAACTGCTCCACGGCATGTGGGATCTTCCTGGACCAGGGCTCAAACCCATGTCCCCTGAATTGGCAGGTGGATTCTTAACCACTGCGCCACCAGGGAAGTCCCACCAGCCTCACCCTTTGACTGTAGGACCTGGCACAAGCTCTTTCATTTCCCTGAGCCTCAGCTTCCTCAGCTGTGAAATGGGCCTGATGCCTCTCCCCCATCCTCCAGAGGACTCACAGGAGGAGGAGGAACACGCTGACCTGACTGCGCTCTGAAAGCTGCCTCGTGTGCTGGGGGCATCACCCCCCACCTGCAGCAGAGCCTGTCCTGCTCTGGGCCCCGCCCCTTCCTCACCCAGAGACATGAGCTCATCGTCAAGTAGGGAAACTGAGGTGCTGGGCTGCTCCAGGCTGGCCTGGTCACCAGGGCGGGTGGGCGTGGCTGGGTCAGTGGTGCCCACCGGAGGGAGATCCAGACCTGAGAGGTCCAACAAGGCCGAGGTGCTCCCTGGGGTGGGAAAGGAGAGTCAGGCCAGCCTTGGGCGGAGGACACTCCGAGTCCCTGGGGTCTGGGAGCAGCGAGCTTCCCCTCCTTGGCCACACTCCCTCTGCCCCGAATCTGCTTGCCAGGCCTCTTCTTTGGCACATGGTGTCCCTTCCTCACAGAATGTACTTCCTTCTTCCCTCTCTCTTGGCCAATTGCCTCCCATCCTTTAAGGCCCCTCTTAGACTCTGATGTTTCTGTGTAGTACCCCACCCCCACCTCTCCCAAACAGGGCCAATTCTAACCTCTCCGGGGGGGCCGTCACTTTACCCTGAGTGGAGCCCAGCCTGTAATGCTGATGTATCAAACCCTCCGTGCCCACTTCTGATAATTAAACTAAGCCTCGGGGGTGTGACCTAGCCCCACACAACAGGTGCCAGACTTGTCAAGTGAAAGAAAGGCCTTCCTTCTTCTGCCTGTCCTTGCCAAACCCTCGGCTCCCTCCCCTCCGACTGCATCCAGACCTCTTCCCCCGCAGCTGCAGGCTTGGCACAGACTCCACCCCCAGCTCTCTCAGCGGGGGCCTCCCCCATCTTAAGGGGCCACCAAGCTCTGTGACCAGCACCCTAGCTGGGACCCCATGGTCCTCCGACTCGGGGGCCCTCCCAGCTCTCCTGCCACCTCCTCACCAGGGATGGAGGCGGCTGTGGCATCGCCGTTGACCTCCTCGCCCCGCACCAGCTGCTTGTACAGGTTGATGACCTGGGTGAGGTTGTCGTTGGCTTGCAGGATCTCCGCTGGAACAGGCAGGAGGGGAGAGGCCAGGCTGAAAGAATGTGGGGGCCTCCGGGGGGGGGGATGAGCACCCCATGGTCATCTCAAGCCTCGTGAGAGGGGCCCGGGGGCAGCCCACCTCGACTCCTCAGACTAAGGCCCTCTGCAACCTGCCCTCGCCCAGTCCCCTCCACGCTGCCCCGTGCCGGCCCCCGAACACACAAGCGTGCCCCGGCCTCCAGGCGGGCTCTGCTGTCTGGAGACCCCCGGATCTCTGCATGGCTTCACCCCTTCCTACTTCAGGTCTTTATCCAATTCACCTCAGGGAAGCCCTCTCTAACCCCCAGCCCGCACCACCAGTCCCGCCTCTGTTTTTCTCCACGCTCCTTACCACCGTCTGACAAACTGCCCCACTCACACCCCTGCTTTACTGTCTGTCTCATCAGGCTACAAGCTCCATGAGGACTTGGCTCTGTTTTTGATCACTGCCATACCCCCCGGGCCCAGAACAGTGCCTGGCACAAACTAGGCCCTCACTGATGTCACCTCCTGGGGGTCAAGGCTTAGAGGGATCTGAGCAGCAAGCCTCTTGGGTGGGGACCAGGTGCGTGGCACATGGGAGGTGCTCAGGGAACTCCTGAGGAACGGAGGCTGAGACTGTACCTAGCCTGCTGCCCGAGAGGCCCTGGCCGATGTGGTGGCACAAAAAAGGACGAGACCCTGACGTGTGGCCCTAGCAGGAGCCATGGGGTCCAGCTCTGGAAGCGCTCAGGCCTGAGGGATTTGCTCTAGGTTTCGAGCTCACCCTTACTGGGGAGGCAGTGTGTGGAGGGAGAGAGCCTCCGGTCCACCCTGGCTCTGCCACCGTTCTTCTCTCTGATCTGGACAGGTCACTTCCCTCCCTGAGCCCCAGTTGTGAAATAGGGACAATTCTCCCTCCTGTGCAGCTTACGGGCAGTAAAAAAGGTGTCTGTGAAGGGGCTTGACCCAAAGGGTCTCTAAAGCACATCAGCCCCTGATCTCCGCTTCCTTCTTCCTCAAAGTGGAGAAACCCAAGGTCACTGCTGGAGAAGGGGGCCCCCTGGTGGCAGCTCCTTCCAACTGCAGCTCACCTAAGGCCTCGTCATTGTCCTCCGTGTCGCTGGCCAGTCGGAAGAGTGTGGGCCGCAAGCGCTCACAGCGCTGGTACAGTTCCTGGGGGCAGCAGGGTGGGCAGGTCAGGGCCGGCGGGGGCCCTGCAGTGCGTGGGGGTGGGTGGGGGCGGGCGCACCTTCATGAGGTCCTCGCTGCTTTGGGCAGCCGCGCCGCCCTGGCTGTGGTTCATCACCATCTCTGTCAGCAGCCTCACGTTGCTGTTCACCTCCTCGATGGCGCTCACCCGCCTTGAGATCTTCTCCATTCGCTTCTGGTCCTGGGGAGGCATTGGCAAACGGCCCCGGAGCACCTGAGTCAGGCCTGGACCTGAGCCAGGCTCTGTCCCATACCACCCTCTGCTGGGTGTGAGATCAGCCCCTGCTAAGAGCCCTTCGGGCCCAGGACAGGGCACTCTGGTCCAAGAAGCCCTTGACCAACCCTGTGTTCACTTTCTCTCCTCTTGCCAATGCCCCCTGGACCCAGGCCTCTGCACGAGTCCATCAGAACCTCTAGGGGTGGCCCAGGATTCTGGGTTTCCAACACACTCACCAGCTGATTCTGGAGGGCTGGGAGCTAGATTTACACCTGTGGTTCTACATAACCCTCCCCCTCTCTGTATTTGTCCCTTGAAAGGAGGTTCAGTACTTGAGAGTGAAAGGGGACCTTAGCGGTCACCAAGTACAACTGAGAAACTAGTGCCGTGACCCCCTTGAAAGGCCACTGCAGCAGTGACCCTGCTATCCCTCTCCCACTCTGCTCACCATGCATGCTCCTCCCTTGTGGAATGAAAGGTGGGCTTGTGCTGTGCCATCTGATACAATCGCCCTCCTCGAGAAGAGCTGCCCTTTCTCTGGGCTGTCAGAGCACACAGCTTGCCCTAAGACAGCCAAGAGTGTCTGCCCTTTGGGTCTCTGGACTGTACTTTTTTGATGACATACCCTTATCAATAAAAAAGATTTCAGCATGCACCCACAACACAGGTATACATACTTATAAAATACATGTATATTATTCTCTCTATATACATATGTATGTAAAATATACTATATTTTGAACATAGTAAGGCCTAATTTCCCTCTAACTTTTACAGAAGAGGTATTCAGCCTCACAGAAGCCAATGCAGGTCAGCTTGGCTGCTGGGAAATTCTTCCTTCCACACGTTGATCCTGGCTCTGCCTGCGGGGTCCCCCTGACTCGGTCAGCTCTTTCTCTGCTGTCACAGCCCTTTAGTTGGGCCACTGCGCACACGTACACACGACCTCCCTCAGTGGCTCAGCTCAACATCCCATCCCGCCACCTCCTTGCACTCTGGCCTTGGCCATCACCTCCTGCACCATCTCCTTGATGAGTTTGTTGGCTGCTCGGAGGTCCTCGGGGTGGGAGCTCTTCAGCAGGCGGGCCAGCATCTGTGGAGACAGAGGGACATGGCCTGGGGTCCCATGCTGGCTCCTTTTCCTGGTGGTAGGATGTGAGTAAGTTACTAAGCTCTCCATGGGATGGCAAGGATCTGACACCTTACAGGGTGGCCGTGGGACAAGTGACACACTGCACGTGCGTGCTCTCTGCAGTGCCGGCAGAAATAAGCTTTCCATTACTATTGCTAGAGAATTCTTCTCGAAGGATGCACAGGAAACTCAACCTTCACCCCCTGGGACTAGACCGGGTAGAAGAGGAGCTTTTACCTTTTATCCTACCCCCGTGCTGTTTAAGTTCTTGCCCATGACCACATGCTTCTTTAACAAAAAGCTAGTAAAATCATTGTTGAGAAGGTCACAGACATAAAGACAGGCAAGCTCCTTCCTGATCAACCTATGAAATGCCCTCAAACCAAGCCCAGGGCCATCAGCCTCAGGCCTGCATTTACTAAGTGAAGGGCACTGCGTGGGCAGCACTCAGCATGTGTAAGGGCTCAACACCCGGCGCCCGTCACCCACCACGGCGGTCGTGCTCAGCGTAGCCTCTGCTCCAGGGACAGGGCCGCCAGGGGCTGGAACCCACTGACCCCCAGTGGGCCTGGAGTCCTCATCTGGCCCTCCCTGAAGCCTCACCTTGGATTTCTCCTCATCTTCAAAGATCACATTCTTGGGCCGCGGTGGAGGAAGGGGAAAGGTGGCATCATCTGGAAGCTTGGGGTCGGCCTTCACAATCCCTGCAGTGGATGGCGGTGGGGAGACCGTCTCAGGGTCTGGGGCGGAGGGGAGAGGGGGATGGGGGCAGGCAAGGGTAGGATGGAAGGTGGAGGGCAGGCTTTCTCCAGCATGCTGGCGCTGCACTTTGGGGGTCAGGGCCTGCTCCTGAACTACCATGCCAAATAGTGTGTGTGCGGGGTCGGGGGCAGTTAGAAACCTGTATTTTGAGGCCGTACCGTGGGGACCAGTCTCTGACTCAACCCCATCTTTTCCCCATCCAAGCTGGCCTCAGGCAGAACCATAAAGAGGCCCCACTGGCTCTATGTTCTTGAGAAGTTAAAGGGCAGACCTAGGACCTTGCTGCCAGAGCCCCAGGGAGGAGGTGGTCACACCCCACCTCTGGTGCCTCACCCTGCTTCTTCAGCATCTGGTAGGCCTCTGCGATCTTCACCTCCTCAGGGAGGCCGACCGTCCAGCTGTAGAGAAGCTCCAAGATCTTGTTCTTCACCTTCTCCGACGTCCGAGAGCCCAGGTACTTCGGGGATGGAAGGGAGAGGCGGCTTTGACATTGCCCGGCCCCACTCACTGTAGTCCCAACCCCAGCCTAAACCTGGCTGCGTCCCCAGGACTCCTTCAGAAACCTCAGCCTACACGACCCTCCCACCTGACCGGCCTGAGCTCACCTCCTGGCCCTGCTGCTGCCCACTAGCTGTGCGAGCCCTGGGTGTCCCAGTGCCCCGCCTGTTGAGTGGGGATGACAGCAGCAGCACCGTGCTGGGGAAGCAAACCTGACACAGATAAGGCCCAGAGCCCGGCGCCCGCTCTCGGCCAGCTCGTGGAAACCTTAACTGTGACCTCAGGAAGGAGGAGCCACCAGGCTCCGGGCTGACCAGGGAAGGAGCAGGTGTGGAACCGCTCGGCCCTGGGATCCAGTCAGTCTCCCAGCAGCAAACTCGGCAGAGGGAACCGGCTCTCACTCCGGTCATCTCCTGAGAAGAGCTGCTGGGTCATTCAGCTGCTCTGGTCAAGGGATGCATCTGAGCAACGATGGGCGAAGAGGTGGGCTCTCACCCAAGGGGCATCAAACATGTTCCTGCCCTAGGGGAGGACTCCTCAGGCCCATCAGAGGCTCTGTCACTCAGGTTTGGGGCCTCAGCATCCAAGGCCTCAAGGAGGCCACTCTTGTGAGGTGGAGACAGGGAGACCCTCCACTAGACACCTAGGTGGGGTGCCGTGGCCAGGTCTGCAGGGAGAGACCTCAGAGCCCGAGCAGCCCGCGCTGGGGAGGCTGTTCTGTGTTCAGTGCACTCATCCCTCCCTAAGCGCCAGGCAGCTCCAGAGCTGGCCGGCCACCAGGCAGCCTGGAAGCGTTCTTCCTGGAAACCCAGCCGTCCCGGGCTCAGGTGTGAAGGGAACCCTGAGAAAGGGTCTGTGTTTGTGTCGGGTCAGGATGAGGCCAGTCAGTCACCCCTCCTCAACCGCCATCTGACAGCGCAGGTCTGAGCGTGCGCTGGGAGCACCCACCTTGGGAGACACGACCTTGATGAGCTCGTTGAGGAAGCGGAACTTGCCCACCTCGTCGTGGAACCTCTTGCCGCAGCTCTTCATGCATGTTTCCAGCACCTGGGGGGGGTGGTGTGAGGTGCGGGGACCCCCAGGGAGGATCAGAGGAGGTACCCTCCCTCCCACGCCTCAGCCAGGGCCCAGAAGCCCAGGGACCGGCAGTGAGAAGGGGGAAGATGACTCTTGAGAAGAAGAGGATTCTGAAGTTCGGAGACCCTCTGAGATTGGTCACCGCCCGCTGGGGGACAGGGCTGGGCCACCCCGAGAGCCTGGCAATGCCCAACTCGCAGCACCGGCTTAGCCCCTCCGTGGCTTGGCCATGTCTGAGGACCACTTGCAAATTACTTTCTTACTATTTTCCTTCGATGATTTTTTGAAACGTAAATAGGCACCATCAAACTCAGCCTTACCCTAAGCTAGATGTATGTGAAATCAGAGGACTAATATGTACTTCAGGGGAAAAAACCCCACCCAAACCCTAACATGTTAAAACAAATACATAACTATTAAAAGGAGAACTGTTTATCTACCACCGTCTAAAATCAGCTTTGCTCTATGGTTTGTTACTATCTGACCCATGCTTGGGGGCCACAACAGTGCACCCCCTGCTCTTCTGCTACTGGCTCAGCTTTGAAACCTCTGGCCTGAGCCCAGTTGTCACCCCTTGCACCCCTGTGCTGTCCTGTGCCTGGAGGCCATCGATGGGCTGGCCCGGCCCGGCCCCGTAATGCATCTATAAACACGGAGCTCTATAAACACGAAGATTCCTGGATGCATATACTATAGGGGTTCTGGTCGGCGGGTCTGGGGTGGGGCCCTGATTCAGCCTCCTGAAGGTCTGAGGCGCAGCTGGAGCTGGGAATCCCTAGCCCGAACAACCTAGGGCTTCCTCCCCACAAGAAGCCTAACTCTGCAGGGTCTGGGGTGGGAGGCCAGCCCACTGGTTCACTGGTTGCCATGGGACCCTCAGGGGCTGGGGCACACCCCCATTCAAGGCCATCTGGGCACAACTCCCTTGGGCTCTAAAGAAGAACTTGGGGGCTTCCCTGGTGGCGCAGTGGTTAAGAATCTGCCTGCCAATGCAGGGGACACGGGTTTGAGCCCTGGTCCGGGAAGATCCCACATGCCGCGGAGCAACTAAGCCCGTGCACCACAACTACTGAGCCTGAGCTCTAGAGCCTGCGAGCCACAACTACTGAGCCTGCGTGCCACAACTACTGAAGCCTGCGTGCCTAGAGCCCGAGCTCTGCAACAAGAGAAGCCACTGCAATGAGAAGCCCACGCACCATAACGAAGAGTAGCCCCTGTTCACCACAACTAGAGAAAGCCCGCGTGCAGCAACGAAGACCCAACAATGAAGAGCCAATGCAGCCAAAAATAAATAAATAAATAAACTTATTAAAAAAAAAAAGAAGAACCTGTTGGGACCCCAAAAACCTCAGTCTTGGCCCCCCCGGTGCCACCCACATGGTCAGGGGACAGATGGCACCGTGCTTCCCCTTCTCCTCACCGTCAGGGCCTGGATCGCCTCCCACTCCTGCGGGGACTGGATCTTGTGGGCCAACAGCCGGGTGGCAAGTGGAGGCCTGGGTGAGAGGAACAGCAGAGAGCCAGACTAGCCACAGAGCCCCGGGCACCCCAGGGAGGGCGGCCACCCTTCCCCGCTGGAACTGCAGCCGGCAGCGGCTTCTCCAGGACACATGCGAAGGTCCAGCTCCCTGTCCGGATGGGGCTGGAGACTGTGGCACCAGAGGGCAGGACCAGGTAGGGAGCGCAGGCCGGGACCTTTGAAAGGCGCGAGCTCAGCCCGTTGGCCGGCTTTACTGAGAACTGTGATCTGCCGTGTCCTTGGCTTGCCGTAGGGACAAGTACGGAGAGATGGCCACAGCCTTCAAGGGCCCCAGCCTGGGAGCAGAACATGACAATGTGCACAGAATATTCTGCTGGGAGAAGTCACGGTGGCAATGGTGACATCATCTACCAGATCATGAAAGACCTGTCACCAGTGACAGTAACAGCTAACACACACGGAGCACTTACGATGTGCGAGGCACCTCACGTCCATTTTCCTGCCTAACCTCCGTAAGAGCCGCCCGAGGTAGGCAGCACTGTCACCTCCACTTTACAGTCTCAGAAATGGGGGCTCAGAGGCATCTAGTTACCCGTCCAGGCGACTCAGTTAACAGAAGGGACAGGACTGTCACCTGAGCAGCTGGACTGGGGAGCACACACGTCACGCTGTCTGCACGGCATCCCAAGTGGAGCGTCTATGCTAATGGGGTGCGGCGGAAGCGAAGCACACTGAGCTGTGCTCCCCAAACTTCAGTGCCACCTGGGGAGCCTGCTAACAACGTCCCCGCCAAGCTCCCTGCCGGGCAGTCTAGCCCGAGTCTGGGTGCAGCCCACAAATGGACATTTTTGACAAACACACCGGGTGATCCTAATGCAGGTGGTTCTGATTCTTCCTTGAGCAAAGGGCCTGCTGGCCCCTCCCAGCTGCGGAGCACGCAGTTCTCTGGGAGGCCCTCCCCAACAAAGCATGGGTGCGGGTCAGGCGGCCCTGGGCTTCATCAAGCCCGGGACTACCTCCTCCTCTCTACGAGATCTTGGGGCAACTGCTGAGCCCCCCGAGCCTCGGTTTCTTCACCTGTAAGATGGGTCCAGCAAGGCCCACCTCAGAGGGTGGCACACAGTGGCACTGAGTACAAAGTGCGCGCTGCCATTGTTAATTTGGGAGCACTTCAGAATGGAAACTGGGTCTCAAGTCATCCTCATCCCCGCCCAAGGCCAGGGTCTGGAGTGCGCGCGGCAGGTGCTGAGTGTGTGAGTGAAAGACGGGGAAGCCACCTACCCCTCAAAGTCCTCGTTGAGCTGCTCGCAGAAGCCGTTGATGCTGGCCCAGTGCAGCTCCTTGTTCAGGGGGTTTGTGGCTCTGTCTGGAGGAGAGAGGGCCAGCGGCCTGGTGAAGGGATCCCTGCCTCTCCCACTCCCTGCCCTGGCGTATGGCTGAGCATGCGAAAAGGCCTCCCCTGGACTCCCTGCTCCGACGGCCCCAAGACCCCAGCGCTGACGTCCGTCAAGTCAATGTACAGAGGAGCTGCCGTCTGCGGGCTTCTCCTTGCAGCTTCTCCCCGAAGGGCCCCGCGTCCAGAGATTGTGCTCAGCGGTCGTTCCCCTCCCGCATTGCCCCAACCCCTGCTGCTGTACGCTTGTCTGCATCTCCTCTGATTCTGCTCCTGAAGTGTCCCCATAATTCTCACAGAATTTACTCTCAGAGGAGATCCAGAGGTAAGGGAAAAAAGCAGTAGTTCCAACCTCAAGGAGCTTTGCAGCTGGGAAGTGGGCCAAGGTCAGCTAGGTTCTCAATAGAATGTGACAGAGGGAGGCAAAGGAGCCGTGGGAACCGGTAACTGGAGGAGGGGACTCAGGGGAGCCTGGAGCCAGGGCAGGCTGCCTGGAAGAGGCAACACAAGAAGCACTGGAGGGACTTAACCAGGCTGGGGATGATGTGCCTCGGAACAGCTCAAGGGTTGCGGGTGAGAAGAGCTGTGGATAACAGCTCAGGGCAGGGCATGGGGGACCTTGGGAAGGAGTGCGGCTCAGGTATCGCTTCCTTCTTCCCTAACAGCGCCACCTGCCCGGGGCAGCACTGCCGAGGCAGCTCTCTGCTGTGTCCCCCAGACCCGACCTTCATCATGGGTCCAAGTCTGCTATTGCACCGCATCCCAGCCACTTCTGCACACGTCCGTAAATGCACACCCAGTAAATGAGTGAATGGATGCGGGCTCAGCTGCAGGCAGGCAGGGGGAGGTTCTGGGGGAATCCGAATCCAGGAGTAGGAAAGGGCCAACAGGAAGGGGTGGTAAACAAAGCCAGACAGTACCCCCCGACCCCCAACGCTGGTGAGACAACAGCTAAAAATAAACAACAAGGTCCTACTGTAGAGCACAGGCAACTGTATTCAATACCCTGGGATAAACCACAGTGGACGAGTATAAAACAAGAATGTATGTATGTGTAAAAGTGAGTCACTTTGCTGTATAGCAGCAATTAACACATTGTAAATCAACTGTATTTCAATAAAACTTTTTAAAAGCCCCCAAAATTTAGTACGTCACTTAACTTCCCCGAACCTCCATTTCCCCATCTGTAAAGTTGGAGCAAAATAAGAAGTGATTTGGGATGACAGCATACTCTATCCAGGGTAAGGTGTGGGGCAGCCAGAGCTGGATCTTCATCACCTCCGGACAGCCTATCTCCAAGCGTCACCCTGTGCTGGTCAGTTCTGCCCAAACATGAGGACAGAGCCGAGGGTGTGGAGGGCACAGCCCAGGAGGTGGGACACAGAAGGATCTGTGGTCAGGAGGAGGCTGGGGACTCGGCCTGTGACGCCTGCCTATTTGGGGCCCTGTGCTCTGGCGGGAGGCCTGGAGCCCTAGGATCCCAGTGCCTGGCAGCCAATCATTCAATTCATATTTATTCAATAAATATTCTGAGTGTGGGACCACAGCAGTGAACAAGACAAAATCCCTGCCCTCTTGGAGCTCACCGCCCAGCAAGAGAAACACTGACTACTCAGATAAACAAACAAACAGGATACTGTACACTGTTGCAGAGTGCTATAAAGAAAAACAGAGCATTAAAAAAAAACAGAAAGAAAGAAAGAAAACCAGAGCAGGGAGAAGGTATAAAGAAGTGGGGGGGGGGCTGCTTTCTGGGAGGGCTCTCAGAGGTACAGCTGAGCAAAGATCTGAAAGAAACATTTCCTCTGTGCATACAAATCTCTGCTCCAGGAGCCCTGCAGAGCCCGCCAGTCCCTGGGAGAAATGAAGCCCCTGCTGACCACCCAGGAACACCAGAAACAGCTGCCCCCCCATCTACTCTGCCTCCCAGCCTCCCAGCCCCCCAGCATGGCCAGAGGCTGCTTAGAAAACTAGAATGGGGCTGGATATTGCCTACTCAATGACATCCAGCCGGGGGACCCTAAAACAGGAAGTCCCTTAGAGTGTCAGAGACACATGAGTCTGAGTGAGGACAGAGAAACTGGTTCTAGAGCCCGCTCCTAAGTCAGAAGCCAGTGAGGAAGAAGTAGTGGCGTCATGAGACATCTTCTCTGCATCTGGTTCAGAGTGAGGGCCTCTGGGTCCAAGGAGGTCTGACCAACCTCTCTGGCCCTGGCTCCCAACTCCCAGCCCTCTTACCTCTACCTGGGGGGCGCACTTTCCCCAGCAGGCAGCAGGGTAGAACACAGAGGGAAGGAGGGAATTGTTTCACAACAGGGCATGACTCCACCCTGTCACTCTACAGTGGTGACAATGTCATCAGTTACCCACCAAAAGCTACTCTTCACCTCCAGTCACTGCAAGGTAAGAGCTTACAATTTTGCTAGGGCACAAAGGGCAAGAAAAAGAGAAAACCCCATCAGCCACGATCTATCAGAGCCTAGCCTCCTGCCAAACCTGAGGGGCCTGACTCCTGTCTGTTTTTCAGATCAGACTCTGGCCTTTCAGAAAATCCCCACTGTTGCTAAACCTGACACTGTTCTGTAGCACCCACGGCTCAAGGCTTGCGGCCTGTCAGATCTGTCAGCCAGGGCCCTGCCCATCCCCCCTAAGTTACTGCTGAGACCTGGACACTTGTGGCGTTCCAGAACAGTCTCGACGGCCGCTGAGTGCTTCCTTTCCATGCCCTCCCCCACCACTGGCCAACTGACTCTGAAACATCCATGGAGACGGTGTGCTTCTGGGACCATCCTCAGGATTCAACTCTGCACAAGAGTGGCTTAAAAGGGGCTGGTCATAACCCCAAATCATGCTGCACAGCTCCCCGGTGTGCCTGGAGTCAAGGGGCTGAGATGAAAGTAGACCCAGAGGACTCTCTGAGGCCCTGGTACAGATGTGACCTGAATGGGAGCAAAGACTTGGGAGGGAGCTGTCCCTAGTCCAGTGGGGGAAGCAAGCCGTGCTCTCAGGAACAGAGTCCAGTAGTGGGTTATGAGTGCCGAGGATCTGCAGTGTGGGACATGGAGGTCAGGCAGACAGTGTGAGGGCTAGTACTCAAGCCTAAGTAGTAGGAAATCGTGTCTGAGGAGACACAGGAGGAGATGCAGGGCCCTCTGGAGGAAACTTAGCAAGGGCTAGGAAAGGAGTCTTTGGTAGGGGGTGCAAAATCTCAGGGTCTGGACTGAGGGTAGTGATAGAGAACTTGAAATCACTTCTGGAGTCTGAGACAGGACCCTCCCAAGCCTGTGGGGTTTGGGGGTTTCTCACTATGTGGCCAGAGCGCGGGGGATTCGATGGGTTAGTGGGTCCTACCTTCCAGGGCGGGGGAACGAACAAATGTGAGTTGCAAGCTCAAGAAAGGGATAGGAGAGAGTCACGCCATGCAGCGCCAGAGAGTGGAGGATTCGGGGCTCAAGGGGAGCCTGGTCCCTCGCTCCCGGGTGTGAGGTGCAGCTCTCGGGGCCGCTCGCTTGCTTCCTCCCTGAGTCCAGGGAATGACTTGGGTGTCCGCTCCGCGGAAAAGTCTGGGCCCGAGAGAGTTGGAGGCTGCTCTCTCTATCCCGGGGGTTCTGGGCGCAGAGCCGGGCGCAGCTCACTCCTCCCCGGGGGTCGCGGCCCAGGAATCGGAAGGGTGGGCGGCGCCTGCTCCCATCGCCGGTCCGCGCAGCTGGTGGGGTCCCCCTTAACCCCAGTGTCGGAGGTATGGGCTTGGGACACCGCCCCTACCGGGCCGGGGCAGGGCGTGAGGAGGGGGCGCCGCGTACCCCGCCCCCGCCGGGAAGGGGCCCGCCTAGTGCCCCCGGTTCCGGTTCCGGTCCGGCCCGCGCCCCTCCCGGACACTCACTGATTCGCGCCTCCAGAGTCTCCGGCTCCATCGCAGGCTCCATCCGCCACGGGCCCCCAGCCTCGGCACCGCCCCCCGCCCCCCGGTGCTCTCGCGGGACCTCCTCGGCACCGCCCTCCGCCGATTAAAGGGGCAACGTCCGTCCCGACGCGCGGAGAAGAGCATTCGGCACCATAGAGACGCGAACGAACTCGCCTAGAGCGCCACCTGCTCTCCCAACCCCTCCCCCAAGCGGCGTTAACATCGTGAGAGGGACTCGCCGCCTGCCTTGTTCACAGCGCTCTGGCCGGAAAGGAAGCCGAGGGACTTGGGGCTGAGGGCTGCACCCTGGAAACCCTGCGGGACGCTCTAAGTCGTTTTGCGTCACGGCGATGCCTATGATAGCTTCCGGAAGAACTTTCCGCGGCCATGTTTTTAAGGGGCTCTGAGATCACTTCCGTATCCCTGAGCGGGTATTTCCGCTTAGATGCAAAAGTGGGAGGGTCCCTTAAAACGGCAATGACGTATGTTGGCCGCTGTGAAAGTAAGTCAAAGTTTGAGTGCTTACAGTGTTCCAAGTATTGTTTTAAGCACCTTTTTTTCTTTTTTACGCGGGTCTCTCACTGTTGTGGACTCTCCCGTTGCGGAGCACAGGCTACGGACGCACAGGCTCAGCGGCCATGGCTCATGGGCCCAGCCGCTCCGCGGCATGTGGGATCTTCCCGGACTGGGGCACGAACCCGTGTTCCCTGCATCGGCAGGCGGACTCACAACCACTGCGCCACCGGGGAAGTCCTAATCACTTTTTCTACATTTGTCTATTTACCCCTCACAACATGAACCAGGTAGTTTGAGATCACACAAGTGGCAGAGCCGGAACCCTGTACTGCATTAATTCTGCAATCATTTCATGCACTCTGTATTCGCCTTTCTCTGGGACAGGCGCTGGAAGAGAAAGGCAAGGCCAGATATTTATTACACAACGTGGTAGGCGAAGCCCACGGGGTAATGGCAACACAGGAGGGGCCTTCTACCTCAAACTGGGGTGGGGATGGGGGAGGGGCTCTCTTGTCAGGGGAGGTTTCACAGGGGAGGTGATATTTAGCTGAAAGACGTAATTCTCCAGGTAAACCTGGTGTGAGAAGATATTTCAGGTGGAGGGAACCAAAAGTTTCAGGGCTCACAGGAGAGAAAGAGTATGATGAAGTCAGATAATTGAAAGTATTTCAATACGGCTTCAGAGGATGTAGGCCTGGAAATACGCTGGGGCAAGATCACCCAAGTCCTGCGTTTAGCCTTTTTTCTTGTGAACTATGCTGGAGGTGTCCTTAAAGAGTTTCACGCGTAATGGTGACAAAGTCAGACTTTTGTTTTAGAGAGGTCCAGGCGGCCACAGTGGGCGGAAGATATTGCTGGGTGCCAGACTGAAGTCAGGCAGGGAAGAATGAATAGACTTCCTAGCCGCAGTGCCTTTTCTCCTGCCGTTTCTCCCTCTATTACAGACCCTTTTCATCTGTTTTCCCACACGCGGCCCGGGGGAGCCCGATTACCGGCTTACCCGGGTCCGTTGCATTCTGTCGCCCCCTGGCGGCCCACCGGGGAACTGGCCCGTGGTGTCCTCTCGAGCCTCTTGGTCTCCGGCAGGGTTAAAGCGAGACGGAAACAGAGAATCTGGCGATTCTGGTTCTGCTCAGCCGTCGCTCTGGCAAGCGACCTCGATTCACCTTGCAGAACGGAACTGACCTCATTAGGGAGTTGAGAGGCATGTGCTGGGTCAGTTTTTCTCTAATCTCAACCATTCAGCCAGCTGGGACGCTTTTCTAAATTCTCCCCCACAGGCCATTAAAATTATAGAGGAAAGTGATACGTATGTTTATTGCTTTCCTCAATAAAAGCTGTAACGTAATATGTACTTAGAGCTCTTTTCCTTTGTTTCTTTTATTATTGAAATGAATTATTGCAGAAATAAAATGCAACCGCATTTACCACATTGATTTAGGGGCATATACACACTGTCAAGACTCACTTTTTAAAGACGACATAGATTTGACCAGGGTTCAGATTCTGACTTGACTGCTTTCTAAACTGTAGGATCTAGGACAAGTCACTTAGACACTCTCCATCTCAGGCTGCTCATCTGAAACACGGTTGTGAGAATTCAGTGGAAGTGTGTCTGAAAAGTGAACCCCAATAAATGCTCTCCACCCACTTTCTCTGCTGGACTTCTCTCCTTAGCACTTATCTATCCTAGCACTGTCTATTTCCTTTCCGCATCGTGTTTTCTGTCTTCCTCCCCCACTGGAATGTAAGCTCGGTGAGGATGAGGAATTTCAGCTATTTGGTTCACCGATGTATCCTCAAGGCTTGAAAGAGTAACTGGCACATAGGTGTTCAATCAACATGGATTGAATAAATGAATAAGTTGAAACTATTATTCATAAGCTTTATGGATGAAGGGGTGCAGGAATGTGCTCAACGTTGCACAGCGAGTGTGTGTGTGTGGGGAGCCAGATCGTACTTTTAGTGAAGGCTCTAGGCTCGCCTCACTGAGTCCTGGAGAGCAGAGATTGGTGAGGGAGTCAGGAAGTGGCTATGCGGGTAGGGCCTGGCCCAAACTGGGTGTCAGGGTAGAAGGTGTGGAAGGAAGGATCTGAGGATGGTGACGAAGGTGAGGATGGTGAAAAGAAGGAGGACCAACACAGGAAAGAGGAAATGCAGGAATTGGGCCTTTGGCAGCTGTTCCCTTCTCCACCATTTGCAAATGTGTTCCTTGGAGTGACTTGGGTAACCCCTAGGAGGGGGTGGGCAAGCAGCTATATTATAGCAAGGAGCTATAATCAACTAATCCAACTGCTGGTTTTCTCTGAGGTGGCTACCTGTGTCAAAATCCCCTGGGGAACTAATGAAGAAGTCAGGCTCCTGGGCGACCTCATATTCAAGTAGGACTCCCGGGACGTGGCCCAGGAGTTTACAGTCCAAAGTTAGCGTTATCCTATGCTCAGTCCATCCCCGGCTCCCTGAACCCCCTTTGCCTGCTCTGGTTCCTCAAAGACCTTAGATCCGAGATGTGCACGTCTGGGGTAATACAGACCCACCCGATGGCCTGACTGCACGGTGTGGATGATCACTGCAGCTTAGCGGGATCCTGGTGTCCGACCTTCCCCTGCCCCAGCTCTTCGTAACATCAGCCTCTCCCAGCTCGGTGCTCAGGTATACCAGGTAGGGTCACACTCGCTGTGTGACTGAGTTGTGTGCTAACGGGGTTAGAGGATAAGGGGCTGGGGACTGAAAGGTCTGAGCAACCCCGTTCCGCCCCCCCCCCCCATCCATACCCCTTTCCAGCGGGTAGGAAGATCTGGTTTTTACAGAAGGGTGTGGCTACAGAGGCCGATATTATGACCCCCCTTCCACTGGCTGGAAGGAAACTAGAGAACACGGATTTCACTAATAGGAAGGCAATATGCAAATATTGCCCAGCGTTAATTGGCTGATGGACAGATGCGTACCACTCATTCTTGTGCTCTGATACTTGGAGCTTGGAGCACAACTTTGAGGTAGAGGTTGCACTTGGAAGCAATTATTGAACGCCCACATTGTGCCAAGTCCTGTAAGTCCCGTGTCAGGGCATACAGGGGTGAACAAGACCGGCAAGGCACCACCTTCGTGGAACTTACATTCTAGTAAACTAATAAGAACATAAATAAATGAACAATTTGTTTTCTAAATTTCAGATCTGGGTGGTGCCACGAAGACAATGCACCAGGGAGCTGTAACACCAGTGATACTGTAACAAGTCCTGCAAGGGTGTATTCTAAGAGCAGCAGAGGAGGGCAAGACCAATTACCCTGGTGGTGGAGCGAGAGGTGGAAAGAGGAGGTGCCCTTGAGCAAGCAGCTAAAGAAGGAGGAGGAATTTCCTCCCCTAGCTGAGGGGGCAGTATGTGGGAAGTACATACTGAACTTTAGGAACCCCAGGGACTGTGAGGTACATGGAGGGAAGAGTGTGCAGGGCAGGAGAGAGCAGAGTTATGTGGCTTTGGGCAAGTCTTTTACCACCTGAGCCTCAGTTGGCAGAGGATTAAATATAATGTAGAACACATAGTATATATGTGCACTCAATAAATGCTAAATAAAGAAAGCTCCAGGTGGTGACCACTACTGTCATACTGGGAGAGCCCCTCAATTGTGTTCCCTAGATTTAGGGCTTTGGTCCTACCCCCCTCTCTTCCCTTTCCCCCAAAGCTTATACCTTCAGGGCTTCTGTCTTCACTTCTCCCCCTGGGACTTAGCACACTGGCATTTTATCTTCCTGCCTCCCTAGGGGACAAGGACTCCAAGTAGAGCAGGAAAGACTTGGATAAGCTCCAAGAAAGGACTTCCTTCTCTTTCTTTCAGAGTTGCAGCTGCTCGGAGGAGGGGACAGCATGCATTTCCCACAGATTTAGAAAATTCTGGAGCTGGAAGAAAGGTTTGCAATAACATATATAGTCCAGAGCTTTTTTTTTTTTTAATTTAATTTTTTGTTTTTTAGATTTTTTTTTGATGTGGACCATTTTAAAAGCCTTTATTGAATTTGTTACAATATTGCTTCTGTTTTATGTTTTGGTTTGGGTTTTTGGCCACGAGGCATGTGGGATCTTAGCTCCCCGACCAGGGATCGAACCCACACCCCCTGCATTGTAAGGTGTAACCACTGGACCGCCAGGGAAGTCCCTAGTCCAGGGTTTTTCAATTTTTTTTTTTTGACAGATATCCAGTGTAAGAAATGCACTTTACATCAGGACCAGCTGAACTCAAGTTTTATGGAGGCTGAAGTTTGTAAAATTTAGGGACCTCTTAAAAAAAAAAAAAGAATATCAAATTATGTATGCAAAATCAGGTGTTTATTTAGAGCAAAAAATAAATTCCTATAAATTACAAACTTTAGAAGTCTGACTGGGATTTCCCTGGTGGTCCAGTGGTTGAGACTCTGAGCTTCCACTGCAGGGGGTGGAAGTTCAATCCCGGGCCGGGGAACTAAGATCCCGCATGCCGTGTGGCGTGGCCAAAACAAACAAACAAAAAATAAAAAGTAGAAAAAAGAGTCTGTCAAACACCATAATCATAAAGTCAGAACAATAAGAAATTTTGACTCAACTACTTGACGTATTGCTTTACTACCTTTTTTCTGCAATTTGAGGATGCATGCTTTTCACATAGCAGTGACTTTCTTATATTTTCTATAAAGAGAAAGAAAAGTCAGGCTTCTAGCATGTTTGATCAAAATGTTTTTTGTTTTACTATTTTAGAAAAGTTTTTCTCAGCTTTGCAATCAGTTTTTGGTAATGTCATGTAAACCTAAAATGTTTAATTTTGTCAAATTTGGGAAAGACAAATTTTCTGTGTTGTTTCACTAGGAGCCGCAGACTTTGTCAGAACAAAATGTGGTGTGTATGAGACAGAACCCCATGAGTCATGATATATAAAACATTTGAAGACATACACAGATGTACTTGCTATGTACAGTACTGTTATGGGTTGGTGTCCTACAACAGAGGCATCCTGGTTAATTCTATTGCACGTGATTCTCCCGCCCCAAAAAGAAAATAGCATGTGGTACATTTATAATTAGATATGCTGTGTTATTAATTGTGTTCCCAATGGCGTGGACTTTTGCTGTAACTAGATCAGTGGGAACTCAATCCTCCACATGTAAGTTTACACGTCTGAGAATTGGAAGAGTTTTCCATAGACTAGCTTCTGGCTCTATACAACGCAGACCTGGGTTCTCCTCCACTGCCCACATTCTTCCCATGTTAGGCGCCTAGGTGTCATGGTGACCTAGTGATGTGACCTCTGTCCCTGCACCTTTATGTCAGGACACCAGGTGAATTGACATGGTGACTGGGTATGGGTGATTGGAGTATTTCTGGGAACCATTCCCTACACGAGGATGCTAGCAATCACCTAACTATTCTAGAAGTTGACTGTGAACCTGTTAACTATAATCTACTAAACTCAAACTAAATGTAGGTCCAACTCAATTTCCCATTAGTCGGATCTCAGAGTAGTAGGACACAGCCTTTGGAAAGAGAAAAGTGTTTTACTGATATGGAACAATCTTCAAGGTATATTAAGAGAATAAAAGCAAGGTACGAGACAGTGCGGCACACTTGCACCTGTGTGGTGTGTAGGGTATCTCTGGAAGGAAGGAGGAGGGTATTCGCCTCTGAGTAGCTGTGGGGACCGGGGTGGACAGGGGACTTGCTTTTCCCTGTAAAGCCCTTATGAGCTTTGCGAAGTGTTTTTTAAATCGCACGCATGTCTTCTTTTTCTTTTCTTTCTCTTTTTTTTTTTAGATAAATGCTTAGCAGTTGACAATCTATTTTTCAACCTAATTTAGATTGTTCTCTTAGTGGCCAGCAGGGGGAGGCAAATGCTGTCTCTCTTTTGGAGAGAGGTTTCCCCTTCTACAACCTTCAGAAAACATCATGGCTGTGCCCTGTAGCTGGAACCCAGACTCCAGGTGGGGCCTTAAAAGGAAAATAAGTGAAAATGAGTTGTTATTACGAACTCTAGGGAATCTCTGATTTTTAAAATAGCTTTATTGAGATATAATTCACATGCCGATCAGGAGCTGGGCGCAGGTGGGAATTCGCGGTTGGGAGTTGTAATCCAGGTGTTGCTTCTGTACTCCATGGATCTGCCGCGTCAGCTGTGACCAGGCCATTAAGGCATCCAAGCCCCCATTGTCCACAGGAAGACTGGGTGCTCTGGACGCAGGGGGAGGAACCGGGCTCAGGGCTGAGGTCTCCTCCCTCTCCCCCAGGAAGGGCACTCCAGGACTACCCAAGTAACAGAAACAGTTTGCTTTATTGTTTAATTTCTAGAGAGATGTTCTCTGTGGAAAAAATGTTCCTCTTGCCACTTATAAGAAGCAGAACATAGAACATGATGGTCTCTCGTGTAAATCCACCCAGTACCACATGTGCATAGGTAGGTATGACCCTGAGAAGGAGCCTCCCTGGTCCAAAGGACCTGGGTAACATGCTGGGAGGGGGTGGGGGGAAGAGGAAGTGACGGGGCAATGCACTACTGAATTGGAGCCACTGAAAATACCCCCCTTCTGAGCCCTGTGATGAGTGGTTCCTGCTGCTGATCTACCATCCAACCACCCATTCATCCATCCTCCCCTCACCCACCCACCCAACCACCTATTCACCTTTTCGTCCTCCCATGCACTCATCCATCCATCCATCCATCCATCCATCCACCCTTGAGTTAAGATCAACCTGATAAGGTCCAGCCAAGAGCTGAGGAAGAGTTCTAGGTGGAGGGAACAACAAGGACAAAGTCTTGAGGCTGCAATGAGTTTGGCGAATCCACGGGTCAGCCTGGCTAGGGGCCATGTGTGATGAGATGAGGCTGCAAGGTAGACAGGACTGGATCAGCGGGACCTTGTCAGCCAAGGGGGGAGTTTGGATTTGTTCTAAGTGTGAGAAGAAGCCACTGGAGGGTTTCAAGCAGGAGAGTGGGGTGTTGTCATTTCCATTTTACAAAGACCCCAATGGGTGGTGAGAAGGTTGTGGGGGCAGGAGCGGAGAAGGGGAGACAGTGAAGTGGCTGTGACCCACCCCTTCCTCCCACAAGGGCCCTCCCCAATTCCAGGGGAGGCGAGGATGACCCAAGAGCTCCAGTGGACCTAGGCAGTCCTGGAAGGATGCGTACTGGGAGTGTGGCCAGGTGCAGCCAGCAGCTGGGGTTCAGGGTGAGGCCACAGAACCTGGCGATCAGGTTAAACAAGGAAGATCCCTGGACCAGACGAGGTAAGAGCTCTGTGGATGTCCGTTGAAGGACATCTGGTCAGAGATGCAGAAGCAGGGCTGGACATCCAAGCAGACCTGATATTAATATTTAATAACAGCAAACATTTATTTATTCAGCTGAACATGGGTCGGTACTGTGGCTAAAACTTCACATACATTCTCCCTTAAGGCCCACATCTACCCTGTGAGGTGTGACAGTTACAGTTCCCATTTTGCAGATGGACCAGCTGAAGCCCAGAGAGGTTACATGACTTGTCCAAGGTCACACAGCTATAGACAGACCTCCCTGTGCCTGAGGCTAACACAACTGAAGAAAGATTGTGGGAATAAGAGGGGTTTTTCTCTGTATAGGGACTGGAAAGCACAGATCATAAGCCGTAGATCTGTCCAGGGGAAACAGGGCCCCGATCTTGCTGGTGTGATCACTTGGCCCCTTGAGATGGTACATCTGGCTGTCACCAGCGTCTTTCTCCTTACCCATCATGCTCTAGTCCCAGGCTCCCTGGGCTCTGGGAGGATGGACACTGGCTTCCCAAGGAGAACTGTCCTCCAGAGGCAGGGGAAGTGATGTGCTCACCAGCCAGAGTCCAGGCTGTTAGATGCTGCTTGTTGCAAATTCGCTCCGAGCTTCTGTTCTCTCCACTGCCCTGGATACTCGGCTTCATCGTCTCAGGTGAAACCTCTGCCCATTTAGGAATCCTCCCTCAAAGCAAGGAAGGAAGACATTTGTTTCTTTACTTAATTTTTAGCATCTATTATGCGCCCCACATGCTACAAAGGTTAACTTTTTTAATTTAAAAAATCTTTAAAAATTCTCACAATTGGGAATTCCCTGGTGGTCCAGGGGTTAGGACTCCGCGCTTCCACTGCAGGGGGCACGGGTTTGATCCCTGGCTGGGGAACTAAGATCCTGCATGCTGCATAGCAAAAAAACCCCCAAACAAACAAACAAACAAAAATTCTCACAATCACCCCGTGAAGAAGATACTATTAGCTCCCTTTCACAAATGAAGAAACTGAGGCTTGACGTGACTTGACGTGGCTCCTCAGCTTGCAGGTGACACAGCCAGGGTGTGGTATTTGCCTATTCGATGCCAAGAGCTCAGTGCTTTCCATGAGCCCCCCTCCGTCCTGGCACCTCCTGGTCTCAGAAAGAGGAAGTTGGAGAGGGAATGAGCAGGGAGGGAAGTGCGGACAGATATCACTGATGGGTTGATTAGTTTGTTCTTTGGGAGGAGAAGGCAGGAGAGGAGATAGGCAGGGAACCCACAGACCTCAGGACCAGAGTCCCCCAACAGCAGGAGGCCTGGTGGGTGACAGTTGCTGGAAGCCACGGGCCAAACTCTCCATTAGGCCCAGCAGAACACAGTGGCTCAGGCCCAGACAGTTTTAGGGGCCCACCAAAATGTTTTAATCTCTTATAAAATCAGAAGAGGAATTCCCTGGCAGTCCAGTGGTTAGGGCTCCATGCTTCCACGGCAGGGGGCACAGGTTCCATCCCTGGTCGAGGAACTAAGATTCCATATGTCACGTGGTGTGGCCAAAAAAATAAAATCAGAAGAGAAAATGAACTTTCAGGTAGACAATAGTGTTTTAATAAATAACATTGAGGGACTTCCCTGGTGGCTCAGTGGTTAAGAATCCGCCGGCCAACGCAGGGGACACGGGTCGATCCCTGGTCGGGGAAGATACCACATGTCACAGAGAGCTAAGCCTGTGCGCCACAAGTAGTGAAGCCTGTGCACCTAGAGCCTCTGCTCCGCAACAAGAGAAGCCACTGCAATGAGAAGTCCGCTCTCTGCAACTAGAGAAAGCCCGCACGTAGCAACAAAGACCCAACGCAGTCAAAAATAAATAAATGAATAAATTTATTTATTAAAAAAAATATGTAACATTGATATATTTATTCAATACAGTCATAAAATATAATTAAATATATGTATGTTTATGTCTATGTGTATGTAATATATATTTTCTAATGGAGGAAGGGACCCATGAAAGCAGAAGCACCTCAGGCTCACAAAAGTCATGATGGGGCCCTGGGAGTTTGCAAGGAGAACATTCCCACAGGCCTGGGGCTCAGACTTGGCCGCCAGGTGGAGGTGAGCAGCCTTCCTCCCAGCTGACACAGGTAGGGCACTGGGCTCCTGATAATAATGGCAAATCTTTTCTGTTAACTATTAACGAAGTGCCAGGCTTTGTCTCCCTTAATCCTCGCAACACTTATTGCTCTCATTTTACAGAGGAGGAGACTGAACTCAGAGAGGTTAGAACCAAGATTCCAGAGCTGTACTGACCTCCAGATGACATTGGAGAACCCTCTCGGCCCCAGGAATCTGGGACTTTCTGAAGCCTTCCATTGGGGTGTTATTAATTATTTTCTAGTCGTTTCCTGTGCCCAAGCTTGTCTCGCTACTAGACTTGGCCTCTTTAAGGCCTGGCTTTATTTTGTACTTTTCTTCTATGGGGGCCCTCAATCCCATGCATTTGAATCAAGTCTTTTGTGCTTGTGTTCCATGAGGGGGACCCTGTGTGGCCAGCTAGGCCATGTCCTCCTTGGCACCTCAGAGGTGGACATGCCAGCAGCTTTGTTGTGGATGCTCCTCACTGTCGTCCCTCAGTGCAGCCTGGTGGCCTGCGGTACAATTCAGCGAAGGCAGATCTGTAAGCGCCCATCCTGAAATCCTGGGAACTTGCTTTTGTAGCTGCTTTATTCACTTAACACTGTACCATGAGCAAGGAACCATGGCCACTGAGGGTCTCCTCAAAGTGTGATTTCTGATGGCCGTGTAATAGTTCATTTAATTTTCTTTTTTTTTTTAATTTTAAAAATTTATTTATTTAGTTATTTTTGGCTGTGTTGGGTCTTCGTTTCTGTGCAAGGGCTTTCTCTAGTTGTGGCGAGCGGGGGCCACTCTTCATCGCGGTGCGCAGGCCTCTCACTGTTGCGGCCTCTCTTGTTGCAGAGCACAGGCTCCAGACGCGCAGGCTCAGTAGTTGTGGCTCACGGGCCTAGTTGCTCCGTGGCATGTGGGATCTTCCCAGACCAGGGCTCGAACCCGTGTCCCCTGCATTGGCAGGCAGATTCTCAACCACTGCGCCACCAGGGCAGCCCCTATTTATATTTTCTTAGCACCATTAACTTAGCCAATCCTGTAGTATTGATGTTTCACTTTCTAACTCTTCCCTGATGATGATGATGATTTTTGCTGTTCAGTCAGTCAGTCAGTAAATATTTATTAAGCATGTACTAAGTGCTGAGAACAACTTTCTGATCATCCAGCTTGATTCAAGGGTAACATTTGGAATATTGAGCAGAACATCTGAAAACCTACGAGAAGGGGCCAAAGTAGTAGGTAGAGGAAAATTCATAGCTTTAAATACAGTTATTAGTAAGAAGAAAAGATGAAAAGTCAATGAACTAAACATTCACCTCAAGAAGTTAGAAAAAGAGCAATAAAAGAAAAAGTAAAAAAACCCCACAAAACCCTAAAAGTTAATTAGCATAAAAGCAGAAAATAACGAAGGGAACAAAACCAAGAGCTGGTTCTTTAAAAAAAACCAAGGTAGGGCTTCCCTGGTGGCGCAGTGGTTGAGAGTCCGCCTGCCGATGCAGGGAACACGGGTTCGTGCCCCGGTCCGGGAAGATCTCACATGCCGCGGAGCAGCTGGGCCCGTGAGCCATGGCTGCTGGGTCTGCACGTCCTGAGCCTGTGCTCCACAACGGGAGAGGCCACAACAGTGAGAGGCCCGCGTACCGCAAAAAAAAAAATCTTCCATTGATATAAAACATACACACAGAAAAGAGCACAATTCATAAGTGTGGTCATGTTCTTCTGTCTTTAAACATTCTTTTAAAACAAGTGAACTTTTAAGTTCTTTGTACTTTCCACAGTGGGCTAGAATTACTACTATTATCAGAAAAATGTCACCTGTACAAGGTGTAGTTTCTGTTCATTAGAGAGTTTCTGTTTATGAAGCCCTTTCAACTCCTTATCTTGCTTGGGTTTTACAATGGCCCTGGGAGAAAGATCAAGAACGGATCAATTTCCTTGCGAGGAAATCACTCTCGTCTTGGGGCGGCCGGGAACTCAATGTCGTGTCCTCTGTGAGTGTTGCACAGTGAGCCACCTGTCAGCTCCTGGCACAGAAGGGCCTTCAGCAGGCCTGGCCCACCAGCACCCCACCCAGAGTGGCTACCACCAGCTCTAATGGAAAACTCTCAAGCTCGCCAGACCAGGGCTCTAGAAAAATTCTACTTCTGGGAATCCGCCTTAAAAAAGTTGTCATGATGCTGCCAGAAGTTATGTGCAAATAATTGAATGCAGTAGCATTTTTAATAGCAAACACTTGGAATTAATGTAAGTGTTCGGCAGAAGGAAATAGGTTGAATAAATTTAGTCATTGAAAGGTAGAGTATTTCACTGCCATTAAGATATAGTTCTGAAATATAGATTTGTGGGCTTTAATGTTTACTGAATGAAGCAGGATCAACAATTGAATAGACAGCGTGTGTCTATGATATAAATCCACTGAAAACCGCGTGGAAGGAAATGTGCCAATAAAATAAGCAGGTTCGGCTTCCCTGGTGGCGCAGTGGTTGAGAGTCCGCCTGCCGTTGCAGGGGACACAGGTTCGTGCCCCGGTCCGGGAAGATCCCACATGCCGTGGAGCGGCTGGGCCCGTGAGCCATGGCCGCTGAGCCTGCGCGTCCGGAGCCTGTGCTCCGCAACGGGAGAGACCACAGCAGTGAGAGGCCCGCGTAACGCAAAAAAAAAAAAAAAAAAAAAAATCAGGTTCCATCCTGGCGGTGGGATTATGACTGATCGTATGTCAATTACATAAGTAGTAGGAGTAAAGAGCAGAGCAGGGAAATCCCATTACCCACCCCACCCTCCCCAGCCCTCCCACTCCCTTCCCCACTTAGTTTGTTATTGATACTTCTAGATGTTTTCTTTGAATCCACCATGTATTGCTTTTAAAACTTACACAGACAATCAGAAAAATCATGAGGTGAGGGGAGAAAACAAAAGACTCTCAAAATGAATCTGGACATCATAAAAGTATAGAGATTTTTACCAACAAATCTCTGTTTAAGGATGAGAAAGTGGGGCTCAGGGCTGTTGGGTAGCCTGCCAAGCTCACATGGTCTGTTCCCGCTCCCAGTTCAGCGCTGCTTCTGGGTTCACATGCCCTCGAGATCTGGGAGGAGGCTGGGAAGCTGGGCTGGAGGGAGGCCAGGAGGATGCTCTGGGCTGAGTGGGCTGGGCCGGGGTGAGGAGCCTTCTGCCTGTTTGTCCTGGGTACCAGGAAATGCGGATGGAGAGACACCCTGGCAGAAAGGACCAAAGTCATCATTTATGGCCTTGGAGGAGTTAATGTGTAATATTCTAGGATATAAGCTGTGCTGTGAGCTGAGACCCTGAGCCCAGATCTCCGGGAGCCACCGAGAGCTGCCATCAGGAGCTGCCACCATGTCGGTGAGGATGCTGGCTCCCCACTGCTCACCTCCTCCAACCCTCTGCCTCTTCGCCTGAGTGGGGGTGGGGTGGATGCTGGCGGAAGAGCATCGCTGCCCCTCCAGCCTCTGTTTCCTCATCTGTATACTGAGGAAGTTGGACAGATCACCTCCACAGCCCACCCCCTTTTTAAAAAAATATTTATTTATTTACTTGGCTGCGCCGGGTCTCAGTTGCTGCACGCGTGGGATTTTTAGTTGTGGGCATGTGGGATCTGTTCCCCAACCAGGGATCGAACCAGGTCCCCTGCATTGGTAGTGTAGAGTCTTAACCACTGGACCACCAGGGAAGTCCCTCCACAGCCCTTTAGCACCAAGGTTCTCTGCTCCCTCCACCACCGTTCTTAGCCTGTTTCTTTCCCCCTCTAGCCTCAGTTTTCTCATCAGTAATTTTCTTTTTTTTCTTTTTTGGCCCATCCCCCTCAGCTTCTGGGATCTTATTTCCCCGACCAGGGATCAAACCCGGGGCCCCCTGCAGTGGAAGCGCTGGAGTCCTAACCTCTGGACCGCCAGGGAACTCCCTCTCATTAGAAATATTAATCGTGGCAATACTGCTAACATCTGTAGACATCTTTAACCTATTAAAGATGAAGAAATGAGACTCGAAGATTAGCTTGCCCAGTATCACAAGCTGTAAATTGCAGGGGTGGAGGTTCTTCGGGGTCCCTCGCTAATTCTTTTATTGCAAAGCCTGCTCTACCATAGCCTCCTGTGTGGCCTTGGACAAGGTGCTTTGACAAGGTGCCCTCCCTGAGCCTCAGTCTCCCATATTTGGGGAATTGGATCACAGATGGCATCTTCTGAGGATGGTATAATTGGTTTCCTGAGGCTGCCATAACAAATTTATTGTCTCACAGTTTTGGAGGCTTGGGGTCTGAAATCCAGGTGTTGACAGGGACATGCTCTCTCTGAAGGCTCTAGGGGAGGATTCTTTCACATCTTTTCCAGCTTCTGTTGGTTGCCGGCAATCTGTGGCCATCCTTGGCTTGTAGCTGTATCCCTCCAAACTCTGCCTCCATCTTCACATGGTCTTTTCTGTGTGTCTGTGTTTCTGGGTCCAAATTTCCCTCTTCTTATAAGGACACCAGTCGTATTGGATTTAGGGCCCACCCTCAGCCACTACGACCTCACCTCAACTTGGCCCTATTTCCAAATAGATCTCATTCACTGGCTCCGAGTAGACATGGTTTTCCGGGAGACAATATTCAAGTCAGCACAGGTGGGATGCAGGGTGTGGATGTGACTGGAGGGTCCAGCATGGATGGCAGGGTGCTCTCCCCACCCTCTGCCTCCCAGGGAAGACCTCTGTGCCCAGAGACTTTCCCTACTTTCTCCTTCCCCTGGTCATCTCATCCCTCCCTTTTTTTCCTCCTTCCTCAGAGACCACCTAGTCCAAACCTCTTATATTAAAGATGGGGGAACCGAGGTTCGGAAGGTGGCACAGCTGGCCCCTAGTCACTTGGCCAGCTAGGGGCAGAGCTGGCACTAGATCCCAACCCCTGACACCTGCCCCCATCCCGACCCCAGCTTTGCCTCCCTGTCTCTCTCTGGGCTTCAGGCTTTGTTAAGCAGGGGGTCAGGCCCCCTTCCATGGGCATCCCTGTTTGTCCAGATACACCCCGAGCCCGGCTTTTCTCATGCCCCTGCCCTGCAGCAGCCTTGGGCTCTCGGGTTCTTCTGCTTGAGCTGGGCAGCCAGCAGGATGTACAGGGGCAGGGTGGGTGCTTCTCCCCATCCCAGTCCCACCCTGACTGTCCCAGGGTCCTGGTGGGTGGCGCATGCAACTAGGAGGAGACAGGAGAGTCCTCACGCCATCTGGTGGGCACTGTGCATGCCGCAGGGCACACAGCTGTGAGGGTCTGCTTGGCGGCAGGGCGCCCATGTTCCTCTTTGGGACGGACTGGATAACCTCTCTAAGGAAGGCATTCTCTGTCTATCTGTGAGAGGCTGAAGGAGAATTTTAATCCAGTCTGGCCGGTGATCCAGCTGTTACCTTAAGCGCCCATCTGAGGAGTTAGGTCTCCTGCCTCCGAATCCCACTTTCTCGAAGGCAGGGAGATTTCCCCCCACCCAGGGGACGTCTGGCCATGTCTGGAGACATTTTTGGTCATCACAACTTGAGGGGAGGGTGCTACTGGCACCGGGTGGATAGAGACCAGGGATGCTGCTCTACCACCTACAGCACACAGGACAGACCCACAAGAGTGATCCAGCCCCAATGTCCAGGGTGCCGAGGCTGGGAAACCCTGCTCTGAAGCATCTTAGGGTCTGACGTGCTGTGACGCTCCACTCTCCTGGGCTTGGCAAGGCCTCTTTCAGGCCTTCCTTTTTAAAAAAATTTGTTTTATTTATTTATTTATTTAAGCTGCGTTGGGTCTTCATTGCTGCGTGCGGGCTTTCTCTAGTTGCAGTGAGCGGGGGCTACTCTTCATTGTGGTGCATGGGCTTCTCATTGCGGTGGCTTCTCCCATTGCGGAGCACGGGCTCCAGGTGTGCGGGCTCAGTAGCTGTGGTGCACGGGCTTAGTTGCTCTGGGGCACGTGGGATCTTCCCGGCCCAGGGCTCGAACCCCGTGTCCCCTGCATTGGCAGGCGGATTCTTAACCACTGCGCCACCAGGAAAGCCCTCAGGCCTTCCTTTTAAAAGGCACTGCCTCCAGGAGAACTGGGCAACCCTATCCCTGTGCCACCAGGGGAATGTTGATCCTCCCCCCACGGACACCGCCCTTGACTTTCAGCAAAGCGCCCTGGTCCCATGAGTTGGTTCAGGGCTTCCCAGGTGTGCTCCCTCAAGAAAAAAAAAAAAAATCAGTGAACAGAAATCCCACAATGTAAACGTGTTCTCCCATAAAGTGTTCTAAATATTTGGTGGCTGCTATATCCTGTCTGGCCTAACCACACACCCTCCAACCATGGATGTGAAAACTGGACATTTTCTCAGGCTGGGATAATGAGCTTTGAAAACCCAGCTTCGAGAGCCTCCCTCTAACCGTAGTAAAGTTGTGGGAACCCCTGTTATATGGAAATTCAGACAGTGCCAAGGTCGATGGATACTGTAGTAGCAATAAATAAGCATAATGACCACAGTCCCTTGATTTGCTTTTAGCCTGTGCCCTACTTGTGGGCTTCACAAACGTGAGTGCTCATCCTCCCAACCAGCTCAACGGAGGCGCTATTAACCTCAGCGCCTCCAACAGCATCTGTCACACAGTGGATGCTCGGCAACTGGTTCTGAGCGAATAAATCAAATTAGCCCATTTTATAGATGAGGAAAGCGAGATATGGAGAGGGATTTCGATGGACATGTTCAGACATGTGACTTATGGAGCTTTCTAGATTCTTCATTTGGGATGGGCCTAGACCTGCCTGTGATACCGTCATTTGCTGTCAGTAAAATGACTCCAAGTTTGTGCAAGAACTAAGCATATCCTTGTTTGGGGGATTTTGCAGAGGGCACTGTGCATCATCACTTGAACACGTTTGGGAACAGTGAGGTGGGCAGTAGTCATTCTCTCCATTTCATAGATGGGCAAACTGAGGTTCCCTCAGCTGGGCCCTACGTCTCCAGATCTGGCTGTTCTTCAGGCTGCTGTGGATGAGAGTGAAGCAAAATGGGCAAGAGAGGGGCTCCGGGAAGCTCTGATCTGAGCACTCTGGCTCTTTCCCTTCCCAGCTCCGTGCTCTCATGTGGGCAGAGGGAGAGTGAGGCCTGGGGCCAGGTTGGGATGGGATGATGCTGGTGAACGGGCTTCAGCAGCAGAAGAGCGCCGGGCACGCGTGTGGTTGATTTGTGTGGGTTGTTTCTCTGTTGGTGCAGGGGAAATTTGAGATTATGAACATGGACGTGAAGATGGGGACAACACTGAAGATCAAGGGCAAGATCGCAGACTGTGCTGATGGGTGAGCCAGTGGGGGGGAGGGGGAGGCAGGACATGCTGATGGGTGAGCCAGTGGGGGGGAGGGGGAGGCAGGAGGGGGACGGGGGCTGCCCACAGCCCTGGAGCAGTCTGGGAAGGGCAGCCTTGTGAAATGGTCGGACAACGAGCGTGACCTCAGACCAGGGGCCTTTTGTACACTCTTGCACGCTCTCACCCCCTCCCACACCCCTGCTGGCTCCTCTTCTGTTAGGGCTGCTTTCACATCTGAGGCTTCAGAATTCACAGCGGATGCCATGTGCTCAGTTTCCTTGGCTCCCAACAGACGCTGAAGGGGCAAGTGAGAAATCCCGGAAGCTCTGCCCAGTCCTCTGCGAGTCAGGTGCCTCTACTGAAGGCCCAAACCCCCGGGGAACCACCCTCTTGACCCGGCTGAAGGGTCAGAGGCCGGCCTTTCACACGCATTATACTAGCGACAGCCGCCAGGGGCCGCCAAGTGGTCTTGTTTGCCTTCTCTCCATTAGAATCAGAGGCATTTCTCCGCCTCAGGTGTTACAGCTCAGCGTTAGCCTCTCCTGTGTGCAGGACAATGTCAGCATTTCTTGGGACTGATCTCCATCAACTTTTGGTTGGGGAAGGGCAGACAGACGCATTGTGTAGGAGCCAAGAGAAAATCACCCCTTTCTCCTGCGTGGGTCCCTAAGGGTTGCAGAAATGTGGGATACCTCTGGTATGAGACGTCCCAATGAAGGCACCCCATGACTCAGAACATCCCACTCTCAGGGACCCTGAAGGTCTATCTAACTCAGGCCCCTGTAGTGATCTTTTCAAGAGATCACACAACTCCTGACCGCATACCTCTAATGACAGGGAGCTCACCACTTTAGGTGTCCAACTATTTATGGCCAAACTTAATGGGTCTTCAGATAGTTGAGAACAGCAATTCTTTCCCCCAGGATAGACACCTTCATTTCCTGAATTGTCACTATTAGTTACCCTCTTGTCAGGAACCTTAGTCTGTGCTCTAAATGGAATGTGATACTCCAGTGCCAAGTCTGATCAAGTTGTCACCTCCCTTGTTTTAAGGCACAGACCTCGATTAACACAACCTTTGGTGATTCTCCCAGTTTGTGGTCAACCCTGCGACCCAAGCTGCTTTAGCCAGGGCTGGCCCCTTATTCTCACCTGTTACTCCTTCCCCTGCAGCTTTGTGATTAATCTGGGCCAGGGGACAGATAAACTGAACCTGCATTTCAACCCACGTTTCAATGAATCCACCATCGTCTGCAACACATGGGATGGCAACTGCTGGGGGCAGGAGCAACGGGACAGTCACATGTGCTTCAGACCGGGATCAGAGGTCAAGGTGAGGTCAAAGGCAGAAGGGGCCTTAGGAGGATATCAAGGAGAGAGCCCAGATGGTAGGGCACCCTGGCCCACCAGGCACTGCCGTGGCCCCTTTCCAGGGTGCTCCTGCCTCCCTGATGCCTTCCCTCCCACTGCAGCTCCTCATGACCTTCGAGAACAACGAATTCAAGGTGAAGATGCCAGATGGGCACCAGCTGACCTTTCCCAACAGGCTGGGCCACAACCACTTGAGCTACCTGAGTGTGCAGGGTGGGTTCAGCATCTCCTCCTTCAAGCTAGAATGAGGGCAGCACCTCGCCAGAACGCAAGACCCCGGAGCGGATTCCGGCTCCTGACTCCCAGCTACCTCCAGTCACGCGGGATCAGCAGCCCTTGGGTCCCCCGCTTCCCATCTGCTGTTCCTAACCCTCTGTGCTCATCCCCCAAGGCTAAGAACCAACAAAAGAATCCACCTTTATAGAGTCTTTCCGTGGTAGGAACTGTGGTGCTTTCCACTATCTTAATGCTCCCAGAATCCTCATGATACAGATGAGGAAACTGAGGCATAAGGTCCTTGGACTGCCACATGGGGGTTGGATGTGCTCCCGAACACCTCTAAGCCACCAGTCCTGCCTGCTTGTCCCCTTTTATCACCAGGGCAAGTGCCAAGCTGCCCTGTGGGATTATGGTTCCAGGCACCTGGGCTAGGGGCTGTTCCCGGAACTATAGATAAGGGCTCCCACCTGGGCCTCTTATCGCAGGGCTATTCATTCCGGCCTAATTACTCATTACCCAATGCCTCGGCCCCTCCCCTCACTGGGGCCCCCTGGGGGAGTCCTTGGCTTTCCAAACCCAGTGCTTAGGGGACTCAAGCAGGTGGCGCTGACATTGTCCTCCCAGGTCCTCAAGCATCTTGCAGGACACCTTTTATCAAAAAAGCCTTTTTTAATCAGGACCCACAGGCAGGTCTGGGGTGCACGGGAAAGTGGGATTCCCCCACTGTGAGGTCACACCTGACTTTTCTCTGAGGCTTCTGGGACAAGTGGGGTGGCGGGGGGAATGTCGGGGAAGCAGCCTTAGCAAGGGCTGGGGCTCTCAGAAAGGCAGTGGGGACCCTGCTGGGGGCAACTCCAGGATGAGCTGGGGCAGGCAGTCCCTTTGGGAGAGGGGACAAAGGCTCTATGTGCTATGCTCCCCACCCCCACCCAGCAAGGGCAGCTTTCCCAGCACAAAGGCTGCACTGTGAGGCAAGGCCCTCCAGCTGGTGGGGATGGCCTGGGGTGGCGGGTGGGCCGGAGCAATGGCTACTGGGTCCAGAGTGGCAGTAGGGGGAGGCAGGGCGGCCCAGCACGGCCCATGGGAACACGCAGGTCCCAGGACAAGCCTGGTCTCCTCTGGCCTCCCTCCCATGTCTGTCCTGCAGAGGTGTGGAGGGGTCTGGGGACAACTTGGGTTTTCTCCCATCTTTCGTTGGCGGGACCCAGCTGTCAGGTGAGGGGCTGGCTCTGCGCCCGGGGAGTTCATAGGCGGTGCCCCGAGGCTGGCTGGGGTCCTGAGCCCATGCCCAGCCGCTCACACCTTGACCTCGTCATCCTCCTCGGCTTCAGCAAACTTGAAGGTGTTGGCTTGCACCGTGCTGGGCACGGAGGCCCTGCTGCCTGCCTGCGGTGGCCCCCACTTTTCGTCCAGGCTCTCCCAAGAGGCCCGAGCCTGGGGCAGCGCCTCGACCAGCTCGCGCCGGGCATCCATCTCAGCGTAGTGGCAGCTGCCTTGGCTGCCACCACAGCCTGCTCCCCAGCGCCTGCCGGAGCCCACGTCAGCAGGTGCACAGGGACGCTCTCCTACTGGGCTGGCCCTCGCCTCGGCCGTTGGGCCCAACCCCAGGGTTACCCCATTGGGGCACTGTCCACGGGGTGGGGGGCTTGAGGCAGGGGTCGGGGGGGTTGCAGCAGGGGCTGGGGCATTTGCAGCAGGGGCTGGGGCTGGGGTCTCGGCTGCAGAGCCTTCTGAGAGGCTCATGACCCCCAGCAGCTCACTGAGGAGAGAGGGCCCAAGGTCGAGGTCCAGGCGGAAGGACAGGAGGGAGTCAGAGCGGCGAAGCTCAGGCTCAGAGGGGAAGGAGCTATCACGGTCTCGGTCACGAGGCTTTTCTGGGCGAGGCAGGCGAGAGATGGTGCAGAACCCGGAGTCCAGGCCTAGAAGAGAAATAGGGACCAGGGTCATAGCTGGGGTCCCTAACCAGGAACTGGGGAGGGGAAAGCCAGGACCAACTCCAGCTTGCTATGTGGCCTTTAGCAAGCCACTCCCCCATCTGGCCTCAGTTTCCCCCATCTTTCCAATACAGTGAGCCCCGTAGTCTCTTGTGTGATCCTCCTGTCAACCCTGGAAATTTACATAATCCTCATTCTCATTTTGCAGGTGAAGAAAGTGAGGCTCAGTTTGGGACCAGGGGAAGGGCTAGCTCAGGGCCACAGAGTTTGATGGACTGAAGCCAAGCCTGGAGCTCAAATCTCCTGACTCTCAGTCCCAGCTGTGAACTTGTATGACCCCTGGTTCCCTGCCATGAACCTATAGCATACGGGTTGGTTTGTGGGCACAGGGATGGAACCAGCAGCCAGAGTTTGACTACACAGAAATCAAGACCCAAAGGACAGGCAAATGCCCTCCAAAGGTCCTCTGTCCCAGCCCCTGGCTCCAGGACTACCAGGACTGAGATATAGTGGTGGAATTGTGGACCAGCCCTCAGTGAGATTCTAAGCATCACCCCTGGAGACGGAGCACCGGAGGAAGCCTCCGGTGCTGGGGCAAAGCTGCAGGGCAGGAAATGGCCACCAGGTGGCAGCAGGGGCCCCGGTTCGCAGGTGAGCTGTCCAGAGGGGGAGCCAAGGTTACACCTGCCACTCCCCACCCCGGCAGGAAGGGCCTCTGGCTTCTGTCCATGCGAGTGGTTTTCCAAATTTGCCAAGTTACAGGAACCTTTGTTCACATAACGACACAGCAACAGCTCCTGTGTCCTGAGCACCTACTATGTGCCAGATTCTGGGCCACACTGAATATGTGTATCATCTCACTGAATCTTAGCAGTGACCCTGAGGGGCCCATTATACAGGCCAGGACTTAGCAGAGGTCAGTTGGCTCACTGGGAATCAGGCAGAACCAGAATTTGAATCCAGAGCCCTGGCTCTCTGCCTCTCCACTATATCATTCTGACACAAGGGAGCTGCTTCCATTGAAGTGGGCAGCCAAGCCAAGAGCCTGGGGGTGGGGGGGAGCAGCTCAGGGGCAGGTAGAACTCAAACCCCATCTCCTCACCTCTTAACATCAGTGTTTTGGGGAGTGAGCAGTTTCCCACCCTGTGACCCCCCACCCCGCTCCATCCATGATTTGGGGTTTGGGCCTGACCTCCACGGAGGCTGAAATGCTGTGGGGAAAAGAGCTCACTTGGAGTCTTGGCTGAACCATCAAACCCTCTGGGACTCAGCCTCTGGAAAATAGGCAGATAGCCCAGGCCCTCACCGTAACTGGAGTGGCCATCTGTGGAGGTGGCAGGGCTGCGGTCGAAGCTGAGCTTGCCCACCACGAGGCTGTCGTAGGCGGCCTGGTTGAGCTGAGGCAGGGAGATGGCGTTCTTGATGATGGGGGAGATGGCGGGTGGAGCAGGTGAGGGCGCAGGTGGGGAAGCCATCCTCCGGGGCGGTGCCCCTACCCTCCGCACCAGCTGCAGCTTCTTGGCCAGGAAGCTGCGGGGCGAGCGGTGGGTGCCCCGTGAGCTGCCACCGTGGTTGCTGAGGAAGGAGGTGTCGCCGAAGACGTCCCCGCCACGGCCCACGTGCATGGTGTGGCGGAAGTCCCCGAGTGGGGGGCTGATCATGTCCGCAGTCAGCCGCCTCTTCCCCTGCGAGCTGGACACCCAGCCCACGGGTGAGAGCTTGCCCAGGTTCATGGCCGGGGCTCCTCCGGCCCCCTGGGGGCCCGGCATCGGCTCTGGCTGTTCACAGCTGCTGGTCCATGCCCACGGGGGGGCCTGGGGAGGGCGCTGGGCTGGGCTAAGGGTCCACTTCTCAGCTCCCTCCTTCTCGGTGAAAGGGGGCGGATGGAGCCTGCGCCCCTGCTCTCCTAAGGTGCTGCCCCCAAATGCTGAGGCTATGGGAAGTCCATGGCTTGTCTGTCCCTGAGGCCTGGCTCCTAGCCCTGTGGAAGCAGCTGTAGGTGTTCTGTCCAAGAACACAGAAAGCACCAGACGTGCCTCAAATGTGGACAGCCCCTCTCCTGCCCAGGGGTGGAGACCTAAAAGAAAGAAAAGTAGTGGTAGGCCTGGGGGCATCCTGGGTCCAAATAATAACAGCTAAAGAGAACAAATGGGGACTCCCTGGAGGTCCAGTGGTTAAGACTCTGCGCTTCCACTGCAGGGAGCGCAGGTTCCCTCCCTGGTTGGGGAGCTAAGATCCCCAAATGCTTCGTGGTGCGAGCAAAAAGTAAAAAAAAAACAAAAAAGAACAAATGATGGGGAACATGGAGAAAATGCTGAGCAGACAGACCCACAAAGAAGGACACATCGCATATTTCCACGTACAGAAAATTTAAGAACAGGCAAAACAAAACAATATGATAGAAATGAGAATTGTGGTTGCCTTTGAACAGGTATAGACTGGGAGGGGGCACAAAACATTCATCGAGCTGTACACTTAAGCTGTGTGTAGGTAAAAAGTACGAGTGGTCGTTGTACGGCGCCCACTGATGAAGTACCTACTGAGCGCCAATGGCTTAAGTTCATCACTCATTTAACCCAGACAACAGCCCTGAGGGAGGCTCTATAGAGAGAGGAGAAACTGAGGCACAAAGAAGTGAAGGGACTTGCCCGACACCACACAGTAGGCAATGGTGAAGCAGGGCTCCCAACCCCAGAGCCCTTGAACCCCAAGGGCCTCCTGCTGGTGGGTTAAATTGTCTTCCAGCAAGGCCAGGAGGGAGGAGGTGCCCGATGAAGGTTTTGTGAACTGCTGTGTAAACAGCAGAAACCTTCGCCTTCTAGATGCTTCCTGGAAAAAGGATCCTGTGGTCAAAAGTGGTTTTTCCAGATGCCTACTACATGCCTGAGCATATTCAAGGCTCTGAGAAGGCCCGCAGGAAAGAACATTATCATAGTTTTGACAAAAGCCTTGTCACCGGGGAACAAGTTTTGGAAAAAGCTCAGCTGGTGCCAAAAGCTATTTCTTGCCTACTCCCTGCCCTCCTGATCTCTCCCCCACTTTCTTCCCCAGTCCCAGTCTTCTCTAAGCTTCTCTTGGTCCTACGCTACCCCTTCTAGTATCATAGAAAGTGTAGGCTGGAGGACACCTATGAGCCTATGTTCCCACATTTGGTTTTCCTGTGGCCCAGAGAGGCCAAGCTTGCTCAAGGTCACATCAAGAGAGCTGGTAGAGGGCTTCCCTGGTGGCGCAGTGGTTGAGAGTCCGCCTGCCGATGCAGGGGACACGGGTTCGTGTCCCGGTCCGGGAAGATCCCACATGCCGCGGAGTGGCTGGGCGCGTGACCCATGGCCGCTGAGCCTGCGCGTCCGGAGCCTGTGCTCCGCAATGGGAGAGGTCACAACAGTGAGAGGCCCGCGTACCGCAAAAAAAAAAAAAAAAAGAGCCGGTAGAGACGTCAACTCAGAGCCTTTGACTCACATAGCCTTTACTGGCCCGTGGAGCCCAGTCTTGTCTCTCCAGATCACAACACACTCTGAGGCTGGGGCCACTGCCTGGATTTTCCCTCCTCCCTCGGTCCCAGCACTCAGCTTGGGCTCTGCAGGCGGCCAAGTGCCAAATCAATACCAGTTTAATCACAGGAGTTCTTTGTGATACCTTCATGCCAAAGGTTCACCCCTTGTCACCTTCCGAGTGAGGGTAGGTGGAGGATTCAGTGGCCTCACAGTGTGACCTTGGGCAAGTCATTTACCTCCACAGGCCTGGCACCTGAGCTGATAGACGTTGATAATGATTCTTAACAAGAACACCTAGATCTGAGTGTCAACTTAAAAAAAATTTTTTTGCTGCCACCTCCAAGCGTAAAAACCTCAATTCTGCCCTTCAAATGTTATTTGAAATTCAAAATAGGTTAAATAACAAGATAAAAACAAAGGAGGCAATAAAACAAAGCTTGCTTTGTTTTCTGACTACATTCTCTTCCCTTCCCACCATCTGATCCTCTCCCAACCCTAACTCCTCCCCCCTGGGGGGCGGTTCTGAATCATCCCTTTCCCTGGCACCCCAGGCACCAAGAAGTCCTTGTGGAATGTTTGCTGAAGTTATGAAGCACTCTGCATTTGGCCAGCCACTACATGATGTCATCTGATTCTCCAACAGCCCCGAAAAGCTGGAGCGTTAGCCCATTTTACAGGAAGAGCCACGGCTTGGAGAGAAGGAACTTGGCCAAGGTCACATGGCAGGTACCTGCCATGGGCCAGGTTTCCCTGCTCTGCTGAGGTGAGGATTAAATCTCTGGAGGAGGGGGGGAGGGTGTCATCCTGAAATGTCATAAAGAGGGGTCACTGTGTCTGCCATGGGGCCACACCCACCTCTCCCCAGCCCCCAATTCCCTGGCTTCTAGAAGCAGCCCCTCCTTTCTCAGCAAAAGGGGCTCCAGCCCCCACCCAACACCCATGGCCACTTTGACTTGTGAGACCAGCTTCTGCCCCAATCTTGTGATGCCCCACCTCCCAAATGTCACTGGGCACCTCCAAAAGATCTCTACCCCACCCACTGCTGTAGAGAGACCTGCGGCATTGTGGAGCCGAGGGCAGGGCACTGCTACTGGGGACCTGTTTTCCCACGTGGAAAACAAGAACTGCATCGAAGCTGGTCCTCTCGCA
Source organism: Monodon monoceros (assembly GCF_005190385.1). Classification (NCBI taxonomy): domain Eukaryota; kingdom Metazoa; phylum Chordata; class Mammalia; order Artiodactyla; family Monodontidae; genus Monodon; species Monodon monoceros. The sequence continues at coordinate 90,334,220 of NW_021703783.1, read as the reverse complement.
GGAGAGTTTTAAGAGTGGAAGATGCTGTCCATTAAACCCTTGGATCCTGAAGCAGGGCTGGGTTTCAAAGCCAACATTCTGACACTAATATCTCTCATTCTGGGGACCCTTGATGGCAGCCCATTTGGCACTTGACTCTGACCATGGGGTATTGCTGGTGGTTAGGTGTGCCCCACCTGGCCCTGGAGTAAGCAGGGCTCCGGCTGCCCAGGAACATGGCCTATCTCCCCTCACCTGTCCAGGAATACTACCTGCTAATGCTCACAAATACCCATTTTACAGATGGAAAAAATGAGGCACAGAAAGGGAACTGACTTGCCCCACGTCAGAGAACAAAAAAAGTGATGTGGCTGGGAACCTCCCCAGGAGTCGAGCAACATCAACAGTAAATGCCAGGGGAGTGGGCGAAGACTTCAGGGGTGTGGGGAAGAGTTGTTGGGGTCCGGGCAGATGCCCAGCTGCTGAGTACAGAAGGGCAGGCCTGGGAGGCAGGAGACTCAGCTCTGCAGATTCGGTGTCTGTGACCTGGGCTAGAGTGGTCACCGTGCAGCCTCAGCGTCCCAGGAGTCCTCATGTTTACCCTACAGAGGACAGTCAGGCCTGGGTACTTGGTAGGTGCTTGCTCAATAGCAGTGGTGACCACGAGGACAAGATTTGGGGCCGGAAGCAGGGACCATGCGTTAGGGAAGGCCAGCAGGGGCCGCTGTGGAGGCACCTGTGGCTGGAGGAACCAAGGTGGGGGGAGGGGGAGAGGCAAGGCTGAGGCGGGTGTGGGGGCCGCGGCACCCTAGCGCTCACCTGGGGGTCACCCGCAGGCCCCTAGCGGGCACTACCTCTCATCCTGGAGGCCACTCCCTGCACATAGCCCCCCTCTCGCAAGCGTCCCGCTGGGTAACACCACCCATGCCAATGCGCAGCGGGACCCTGTCTCTGTTAGGGCTGCTCTGGCCTCTGGAACAAGGGGTTAACTCCCTGGGGGCTGCCTTCTTCTGGTTCTCAGAGTCCAGCCACTTCAAGACGCGGAAACTGAGGCCAGAAAGAGGGTAGCAAGCTGTCCACAGTGGCAGCGGAGACCCCGTTCTCAGGACGTCAAGGGGGATAGTAGTAGGAGGGAGCACCTTGGGCCACAGGGGAGGAAGGAGGAAGAGGGGGAGACGCTTCTTGCCCAGACACCCCAAGTTAGAGCCGAATAAGCCTTTGGCTCGGCGAGGCTGACTGGCTTCCCGCAGGGTCTCCCCAAGTCCTCGGTTCCAGTCCCTGCGCTGCGTTTCGTGCGGCTGTGGCCTCCGGGCCAGTCCTTTCACCAATCTGAGCCTCAGTTTCCCAATCCAGAAAATGGGCTTCAAACTTCTCGAGTCTTGCCTGTTTCGGCAAGAATAGAACAGTCTCGAGGGCAGTCGGGATTGGAAGTCCCGGGAAAGATTTTGGCCAGAAAACATTCCCTCTGGGAGGTACGGGGTTAGAATGCGGAGGGTCGCTCCGCCGGTAAGGGGGCAGCCGGCTGCCTTGGCCCGAGGGGAACCGGACGGGATGACCTCATCCGCTGCTCCGGCCTGGAATGCGGCGGTTGGGGAGGGGGCAGGGTGCCTGGACCATCTCCCCAGCGGTCCCCCCCCACTTCCCGCTCTCCGCGCCGGCCTCGACAAGGGGCCAGACATTCCGACACATAGCCCCCTCCCCGTTCCTTCCCTTCCTTTCCCAGGGCAGGAAGGAGCCTAGACTGCCCTCGACTCGCCCCCTCCTCCCGCAACCCGCTTTACCTTCCAGTTCTCTGCCCCACTCTTCCCGCCGGGAACATTGCAAAACAACCCGAAAACTTGGCGCGTCCCGGCGCCGCTCCCGCGGCCAGCGCTCCGGGCCTGCCTGTTGGCACCCGGGGCGACGTTGGCAGGCTGGCCCCCCTCCCCCGCTCCTTGAGCCTAGCGGAGGGTGCCAAGTCCTCGCGGCGCCGCGATCCCCCTGCCGGTGTCCACGCCCACCCGGGCTCGACGACCCGCGGGCCAGCTCGCAGTTACCTTCTCTCCGCGAGCCGCAGGAGCTTGGGGCGAAGGGCGAACGCGTCGGCAGCGCGTCCCGGCGCGCAGCCCGGGCGAGTGGCTGGGCCGGTCTGCGCCGCCCTGGCCGCGGGCTCCGCGGGCTGGCTCCGGGGGCGGGGGCGGGGTGTGGGCCCGCTCCCTCCTCCCGCCTCTCCCCTCCCGTCTGCGGGCGGGGCCGGGCCCCCGTCCCGGGCACCGATCACGCCGCCCCGAGCGGCGGCGGCGAGAGCTGGAGGGGGAGCGGCGGGGACGTCAGGTCAGGCTTTTGCCTGCTGCCTGGGGCAGGGGGAGCCGGGGAACGTGCGGGTTGCCGGGGCGAGGTGACTCGGTCCTCGGATCCCAAGCCCTCTTCCACCGTCTCCCTGCGTGGCCTTGGGACGCCCTGACCTGGTAACTCTCGCTGCTGGGCTCTTCAGCCGCTCCCTGCGGGAGTTTGGGGAACAGGGAAGCCGGATCTCAGAGGCCTTGAATGCCAGAGTCCTGCTTAGACCTTAAGTTCTACAAGCTGGGATACCCACTCCCTTTCTCCTAACCCCCCTTTCCTTTTTGCTCCAGTACAGGCCCCCGCGGGTACCAGGACACAGACATGAGCCAGACTGGGGTGCAGGCCACTGGTAGAGCGGTGTGGTGTGTGGTCAAGGCTGTGGACCTTGGAACTCAACAGCCTGGCTTCCTATTCTGTTCTGGTCACTGCTTATCCTTTCTGTGCCTTGCTTTTCCCATCTGTAAAATGGCATAATAGCAGCAGGCATCGGATGTTATGTTGTTAAGTGTTCCCTGCTGTGTCAGCACCTAGGAATCTTGCTGAACAATTACATGAGGTCGCGCCTCAGATAGATGGGTTCCGAAAGCTTTATTGAGCACCCTCAACCCCACTCGTGAGGGGCAGGGAATCAGCCAGGGACAGCACTCTGTGCCATCCTCAAGGAGGGGAGATAGATCTCCGATCCCTGCCTCATGCTGTCTTGACCTCTGATACTCCCCTGTGACTGTGAGGCCCCTGAGGACAGGCAGGAAGACCTGGGGCTGTCCTCACCCAAAGAGACCCCTAACACAGCCTGCAGGAGAGGGGCGGGGCTCAGCAAGGTGTCCTAGAAGAGGTGATACCAGAGTTAACTTGTAAAGGACACACAGGCAGAGGGAAGGGCAGTGGAAATGCACACACACCTGGCAAGAGACAGAACAAGCTAAGGATCGCATGGAGGAGGCAGGTGTGGCTGGAGGAGGAGCCATATTTACACACACGTGGAAGGAGGATGTTTTTGCCGTTCAGAGCGCTGTGCTCCTTTCATTGGCTCCCAGAATCCTCGTGCTGGCCACCAAGGGAGGGGGTTATTTCCCTAGCTGGACAGATGGGAAAACTGAGGTATAGAGAATTCCAGCACTTGCTCACACAGCAGTAGCACCGAGACTCCAGTCGGTCAGAGCTCTTTCCCTGGGGTCAGGCTTGAAGATGCTTTGCCCCGGGAAAATCTGGAACATCTCAGAGGCACTGAATAGTATGGGGGAAGGGGGGCTGCCCCTGAGAGGCCCAGATGGGGGGCACAGTCAAGGGCTGGGAGAGACTTGGGCCAGGCGTTGGGGGCTTAAGCTTGGGCCAGGTGTCCCACCTCACCAAGCCAGCAAGCAGTGTGATCAAGTGTGAATTTGGAAGCTCTTGCTGTGAGCCAAGAACGTCCGTGAAGGACAGTGACGGAGGCAGGGACTAGCGCTCTGTGGTTATCATCCTTAACAGTAGTAGTAATAAGCAGCATTTATTGAGCATCTAATGCATACTAGGCCCTGTAGCGCCTCACATGCATCATCACATTTAATCCTCATGAGATCCCTGTAGGGGCAATACTGCCATCATGTCCATTTTGCAGAGAAGCAAAGTGACTTTCCCAAAGCCTCCAACTGTGGCAGGATGGCCATACTTCCCGGTTTGCCCAGGACGGTCCCAGATGATGCCTACTGTCCCAGCATAATTATTAATAGCACTTCCTTTCACTCTTAAAGGTGACCTGGTTAGACAATAAATTACACATCTAGTCAGAAGATCCCTGGAGCAGCTGGCAAAGTTTGGTGTGATGTCAGAGGCCCTGAGACCACGGGTAAGGCACTTGGCCTCTCTGAACCTCAAGTTTCTTGTCTGTAAAATGGGTATAATACCAGCGTGGAAATTTGCTGCTCGTGGGTATTTACTACTTGCTGAGAGCCCCAGAGATATGGCCGAGAGAGCAGTGTTAATGGAGAAAGTTACAACCTGCCATACATACTCTCTATCTGCTTTAGCTCCGGGCTCAGGGGCAGGCAAGGAGCAACCAGTGGTTGAGAACCTTCCTACTATGTGCCGGTCACTTTGTCTCTGCTAGCTCTCTGTGAGGCAACCTGTGAGTTAGAAATTCGTTGCCCCATTTTACAGATGGGTAAACTGAGACTGAGAGGCGCTCTCCCCTCATTCTAAGCCTCTCTCCAGATAGAAGTACAGTACTTCTCTATATAGGCTGCATTCCTGTTCTTGGCTTCACTCCTGATTTAAGGATCCAGCTCAGTTTTTCCTTCCGGAAAATAAGAGAAAGGGAGGGGTCTGGGCATCCTTGTGAAAGATGCAGGGATGAGCAGTCCCCATTTCCCATGGTTTTCTCCTCTCCCAATTTCCTGTGATCGCCTTCCTTCCCTTGTCAAGAGACTGTGCCCAGGAGCGCAGGGGTTAACCCTGGCAGAGCTGTAGTCAGCGTGCAGAATGCAGAACAAATGCCTCCCAGCTGGGCACTGGGAGCCGCTAGGTGGGACTGGCTGCCTGGAGTTCAGGCGGCCCCCTCTCTTCCTGTGTGCTGAGGAACCAGGCCCCTTGAGCCATAACCACAGAGCTCAGCTGCTGCCTCAGCTCACCCTGCAGACTGGGTGGGCTGAGGCCTGGGGCTTATGGAAAGGAGGCAGTTTCTGGGCAGGGAGTCCTTTATGGAGCTAGGGTGGAGGGGGCAGGGCACAGCTAAAGGGGTCACTTCCCTCTTGGGGACCTAGGAATGCCAGTGGCTGCCCACCAGGCTCCAGTGAGGTTTGGAGTGGGAGCCTTGAGCTGAGTGAGTTGGCCACATCTATCAGCCCCCATCCCAGTCCCTCCCTAGGAGGATGCATCGTTTCCATCCCAAAGTCTGGCTCGGCTTTTGGTCAGTTTATGCATCTGCTCAATGACCCACTGATTGCTCTTCTCAGTCCTTTGTCTTTTTTTTTTTTTTTTTTTCTTTTTTGGTGATGCCACGAGACATGTGGGATCTTATTTCCTGGACCAGGGATCGAACCCATGCCCCCTGCAGTGGAAGTGCAGAGTCCTAACCACTGGACTACCAGAAAATTCCCCCAGTCTTCTGTCTTCTGAGTGTCCACTACCCATCTACCCACCCACCACCCACACTCCTATCCATCCATCTACCCACCCTTCTACACATCCATTTAACCACCAATTTACCCATCCATCTGTTAACCTACTACCCATCCACTACGCCATCCTACTACCCACTACACCTCAGTTGACCCACTGCCTACAGCCCTATCCATTATCTAGCTACCCCCCACCCATCCATCCACCTCCCCACCCATGCCTCCTTCCGCCCCTATCCATTTACCCACCCATATATCCCCCCCCCACTCTATCCATCCAGCAACCCTTGTTCCACTGCCCACACCCACAGCCATCTACCCGCCCGCCTGTACCTACATGGGTCCCTCCACCCACTCATTCCCTGTTCACGATCTTACATCAACTCATACCTGGCCTCTGCTGACCAACATGACTTTCTGAGCATGTCGTTATCTTTCTCAGGCACACACCTCACTCACATTCATCAATGGGTTGCCCTTGGGCAAAACATCTTTGAAGGCTTCTTTGCAATGTCACCTCCTCCTGGAGGCCCTCCTCCACAGTGAGCCTCTCCCCTGCTCCTGGTCCCTCCTCTATATTGGCATCGGTTACTCTGTGAGCTAGCTCTCCAATGAGACAGTGATGTCTGTGCTCCTGGCGCATTTGGGGAACAAATGGTCACAGCCGGCATAGGAAGGGGGTCCTTTTCACCCCAACTGGACTGCAACCACCTTGAGGGCAGGTGTCCTCCTGCTGGGACCACTCCAGGGACACTCTCCATGGGCTGGACTCCCGGCAGGGGCTCAGACACACCTGGGCATTGCAGGGAAGGGGGCAGCATTGGGTTCTCCAAGTGATTTGTACTGCAGGCTAGTTCCCCAGCTTGGGGAGACTAGCAGTGGGGCGAAGGGGGCTACCCCATGCTCTCACTTCTATCACCCAGCATGCATTTCCAAGTCAGACCAACCCGAGTTCAAATCCTGGCTTTGCCTCTCACTAGCTGAGTGACCTTGGTTGAGCTGCTTCCTCACCTGGGCCTTGTGATGAGCCATAAAATTCACTACCTGTCCTGTAGGTGATGGTCAATGAAGGGTAGCTATTATTATTACTATTGTTAGGACTTTCCTTTCCCAGGAGGCGATTTCATTTAGCACATATTAAGTAAGGGCCTGCTGTGGGCCAGACCCTGGGCTGGGTACCCTGTGAGGAGGCAGTGGTGAGTAAGGAATGCAGTCTCTGCTCTCAGAGATTTGTCTGATGTGGTGAGGAAGACAGAGGTCAGGAACTAGTAGGGCTGAAAGGCCAAAACAGTGGTAGAAGGGGCCAGGGAGGCAGAGGACTGATTGAGGAAGTCCAGGGAGGCTTCCTGGAGGAGGTGGCATTTGAACTGGGCCTTGTGTCTTCGGGTAAGATTGCCCACAGGTGGAGCTGGGGAGAAAGCCGGTCTCTAGAGGGGAGAAGATAAGCTGGGGAGGGTCTACTGTGGAGGATGGGAGAGAGGCCCTGAATGCTGTGCCTGGCCCTCTGTGGTGTGGGCTAGTCTGGGCCCCTGCCCTTTCCCCAGCAATGGCTGCCCTCAGGTGTCACAGACCCTGAGGTGCCTTGGGATCCTTACTGGGGTTTCTCATTAGCAGAGGCCTGCGGCAACCTGGCCCCAAGTTTTTTTTCCCTGGTTGACCTTGAGGACAGGAACGTGCTCTGAGGGGAGCCAGGGGACAGAGACTTTCCTGGAAGGAACCTTCAGCCCTTCCTTCCTAGTTCCTTCCACCTACCCCAGATCCCCAAGAGTCAACAATTGGTGGAAGTTTCAGGGCCTCAGTGGGCTTTGGAGAACACTGAGGCCCAGAGAGTGTAGGCCTTGCCGGGGGTGCACAGCGAGTCAGCAGTGGAGCTGGAGTCCTTGGCCGCCCCACACCCCATGGCTGCCTTCAGTGTGAATGGGCATGTGTTGAGTACCTACTGTGTGCCAGCTCCCAGCCGAACAGGATGAAGCAGACAGGCTCACAGAGAGTTAAGGCTCAGACAGAGCACGGACTTGGCAGGGCTTCCAGGAAGGCTGCCTGGAGGAGGTGGGACCAGGTTCTACACAGACATATGAAGCTGTGCGAACCAGAAGGTGTGAGAGCCAGGCTGGGTACACTGAATGTGTGTGTCTGACGTGGGTGTGTGTGCCATGGGGTGTCAGCTGGAGTGATGACTGAGTTGCTGGGGCATCAGGGCCTGGCCTGGGGCTGGCGGGTGGCCTGCGGGCTGGGTGATGATAGATTAGTCCCTGGCTGTCCCCGCTTGGCTGTTTCTTGAGGTGATGCCTGGGTGTCAGTGGGTTCTTGGGAGCAGCAGGGTCAGGATGGGAGTTAATCCCAAGGGTATTTTAGAGGGTGGGACTGTGAGGCCCACAGGGAGAGCGTGGCTCCCAGAAGCAGGCAGCTGTCAGGGCCGGAAACGCCTCTGGAATTCCAGGCTCTGGAAAGAGGGCTGGCCGCGTGGAAGAGTTTTCTCAGCCGGAGCCTTCCAGGCCAACTCAGCTCTGGTTCCTTATTCACTGCTCCACAGGGAAATGGGGGAAGGGAAGCCCCCCACCCCCCCGCCGGCCCCTCAGGCTCCCTTTCTCCTGGAGAACAGGACAAGAAGTTGGAGGGGGGCTGAGGAAGGATGTGGGGTCAGTTCCTCCAGCCCCACCCCTGAGGAGGACAGTCGGATGGATGGGGGGCGGGGAGTGGGGGTCTGAGGTGCCTGTAGCTGCAGGTTGTGGGGAGGGACAGCAGAAGGGCCAGGGCCTGGTGACCCTGCCATCTCAGGGATGATGAGGCTGGCTTCTTCAGACCTGGGCCAGGTGGCCAGGGGCCTGGATGGAAGGGCAGTGTTGCACGAGTTGGCGGGTCCTCCAGGAGATCTTTGTTCTCAACATGAGGAGGGGCCGGTGTGGAGAGAGCAGGGGCAAGGGGGGGACAGGAAAAGTGTTTGAGGAGCAGAAACAATGGCCTATTCTCTGCTGACCAGCCTGGCCTGAGAGATAGGCCTGTGGGCTGGAGGCCAGCCCTGCCTTGCCCTGGCCATCGCTAGCATTGATGCCCCCAGCCTATCCCAGCCCTTGGGGCTTCACCTGGTCCTGCCTAGGTCCGGTGGGGCTCCTTCCTCAGCCCCACAACCATGGGCTCATTCCTGGATGCATGGGTCTGTCTGTTTTCTTCTAACAAAAGCCAGCCCACTTTGGTGGATGCAGGGCTTTTACATACGTGATCTCCTTTGTGTGGTGGACGCAGAAACAGAGGAGGGAAAGCCCTTCCCACTGGCCCACGGCCCCTGCCTGTTGTTCATAGAGCTGGGAGTCGAACCCGGTACTCCCGGCTCTGAGTCCTGGGTTCTTCCGATGATCCCCCTTCCCACACAGCTTCTTAGCTCCTGGTTTCCTCCCCCCTTTCCTGGACGTATGATAAGAGGAGGATGAGCTGAAGTGAGGGGAGCAGTAATTAAGCACCTCCTAAATGCCAGACGCGAGCTTGAGCTCTGGGCTCGGTGCTTTACTTGCATTGGCCCTAATCCTCACAACACCATTATACAGATAAGGAAACTGAGGCCAAGGAGGTAAAGTTACTTCTTCAACCTCTTGCAGCTCGGAAGTGGTCCCACTGGATTCAAACCTCAGTCTGTGGCGTTCACACTGCCCTGCTGCCTTGAGGGCAAAGGCTCTGAGACCACGAAGGGACCCTGTCCTCGCAGTGTGAGGATGTGGGGAGGAACCCCGCGTGTTGCACACACATCTTCCTGGGGCCGGGATTGCTCAGAAGCCTCCCTGACTGATGGATGTCGCCCCTACTTACACCGCTTTGGTGACTGGGAGGTCATTCCAAGAGAACAGCTCTACTGGTCAAGAATTTCTCCCTGAAATGGAGCAGAAATCAACTCCCCATAACCTCTGCTCACTGCTCCTCCCTCCACCTCCTGGGGCCCTCCCCGATGTTTGCCCTTCCAAATGTCTGCCCAGGAGTCAGAAGACCTGGCTCCGACTAGTCCCAGCTGTAGATCTTGGGTAATTTCCTTAGCCTCCCTGTGCCTCAGTTTTCTCATCTGTAAAATGGGAATAATAATGCTGCAATCAAAGAAGATGGCTGGAAAAGAAGCTTTACAAACACAGGTTGGGGGTGTGCATCATAATGATTGCAGATGTTCAGGCTCCTTGTACTTTTCTGAGTTGTTTCCTGAACTGAACTGTCACGTCACAGCAAGCACTCATTAAGTAACTCCTCGGCACCTGGCAACAGGGCACAGCCATTGCCTCTGGACGCAGGAATTTGCACCCCAGCTCGCAGAGGGGAGATGCAATGGCTTGTACAGTTTTATGTGCAGAGTAACCTTTATTAATTCATAAAGACTCTGACACCATCCTCATGGGTAAGTAGTGGATCTCACAGGTGAGGAAACTGGCCCAGAGAGGTGAAGTGACCTACCTGAGGTCCCACAGCACTTTTCTGCAGGGCGATTGACTGTTTGATACTCACCAGGCCATTCCCCTGTCAGGCCTGCAGGGGTTAACTGGGCTGGCAGCCACTCAGGCAAGCAGGAGGGAGGGTCTCATGGAGAGTGAGGGGTGGGGGGTGGGCAGCCCCCTCTAGGTCTCTGACTCCACCTCGGTGGGCAGCTTGAGCCCCTGCCAGCCTCTTGTTGACTCAGCCGGCCTCTCTCCTGCCAAGGCCTGCTGCCCAGAGCTCCCACGGGGAGGCTCAGGCCGCATTCTTCTCGGGCTGGAGCCTGGGGGGTGGCTGGCACCTCCTGGTGGAGGCTGTGTGCCGGTTTGTGGGTGCTGGGCCAGATGCTGGGGCGAGGCAGGGGGACAGCCTAGCCTGAGAACCGGGCTACTTGAGCATGTGGCTCAGCTTCGCCATTAGTGAGCTAGGTGATCTCAGCAAGCCACTGCCACCATCCTGTGTCCACCCCGTGCCTCAGTTTCCCCATCCATCAAATGGATATGACGATAATAAGCCTTGCCAGCCCTACCTCATAGCTACTGGGAGGATCAAAGGGAAAACGAGTTTGGCCGGAGTGAATGCCATTTGCAGTTCAAGGACCCAGGCACGTCTGCTGGCCTGCCAGCTGGGCATTCTCTAGGTTGAGTACTTGAACAGGAAGGGAGGCAGGGGCAGCTCTCAGCTGTGGCATGTGTCTGCCTGACATCCCTGTCTCCTCCCCAAACTTGACATAGTGACAATAACAATAATAACCCCTCCTTCCAAGTGCACAGCCCTTGAGAGTTTACAAAGTCCTTCCATACCCATTATGTCAGGTCACCCCCACTCCCCTGCCTTGGGGCCTTTGCACTGCTGTTCCTTCTGCCCAGAACACTCTTCTCCCAGGTGAGTGAAAGGCTGCCTCCCTCTCAGCTCAAGTGTCATCTCCTCAGAAGCCTATCAGACAACCCATCCAAATTAACTTCTCCCCGACCCCTCACCCCACCAGCACCCTCCCTTCCACTCCGTGTCTTTCGCGACTGCCGTGACCTTGTTCATATGGGGGATCATCTTCCCCCAGGACATTAGGCTCTTTCTTCACTGCTGTGCCTGGAGATGGACCACAGCCTTCCGTGGTAGCTATTATTGTCCCATCTTACAGGGGAGGAGCCCGAGGCTCAGAGTGGCCAAACGATTTGCCTAAGGTCACAGAGCCTGGAAGGAATGGAGCCGGTCGGGGGGCTCTTTCCAGAACTGTCCCCACAATTGCACCGCCTGCATCCTCCTCAGGCCCCACCTGTCACCCCCATGTAGTCGAGCCCATGCCACCCTCCTTACACACCGTAGGTGCTGTGCATGTATTTGTTTGGTGGAACGTGGGGAAAGATTCTGTAAAGCGAATCTTCTGGAAAGATTCATTTTACAGAAGAATAAGACACTGGATGCGACATACATATGTGGTTGCTCCTGTAGCAGGCCTCTGGGCTAACACCTTGGGCCCAGAGCGGGGGTTGTGCCAGGGGCCTCCTTACCCCAGCGCAGGCAGGCTGGTCAGCCTAGTAGCCCTCCCAGAATTGCATCGGCGGCAGCTGTGGGGTGGCCGGATGCCCCACCCCCGGCGCCTCTGGGCCCTGAGCCCAGGCCGCAGGCGGATCTGTGGCTGGCACTGCTCCTTAGGTTTGGGGTGGGAACACCGCAGGGATTTTAAAAATAAAGGGCCTTGAGACAGTGGCCTGGCCCAGCCGGCCGTGAGGCGGGGTGGGGGCCAGACAGGGACAATGGGAAGCTGATTCTTAGGGGCTGTCCACCCACAGGGAGCAGCCAGGCCGGGGGAGCCCATTCCCTGCCCCCCACCAGTGCTGTTCTCCCAAGGACTCTCCTTCCTCGCCTATCCTATGCCTATCCTAAACATCCATCTCAAATATTTACTGAGCACCTACTATGTGCCGGGCCTCAGTGAGCGCGGGGTGGGAACTTCCAGCCCCTCTTTCCCCCAACTGTGTTGCTCTCCCAGAGCAGCCCCTCTCCTCCTTATCCGACCTCAGGCCGGATGATTTATTGAGCACCTACTATGTGCTGGGCTTGTTCTGGCCTCCTTCCTTTCAGCCTCTAAGTGCTTTTCTCTTCTGCTCTCACACTCCCTCAGGCCATTTCTGTCTGCCTCTCTCTCCTCTGGCCCAGCTAACAGGAAGCAGCCGGAGAGGTCAAGGGCTGCTGGGCCTCCAGAGTCCAGCGTCTGCATACACAGGGGCCTGTTGACAGGGGGGTGGAGGGGGGGACTTCCTGTTTATGAGAATCAGAAGGACCCCCAGGGCGGTGCCTTGGACAGGCCTGTCGGGCAGCCCCTCTAGTCTGAACCTCAGTCCCTCCCTGCAGGGTCCCCGCTACCAGCAGCCAGCTCAGACCCAGGCACTGCCCTCCCCCCATGCCCGGGAGGGCGAGAAGGGAGGAGGACTGAGTCTTCGGAATGGCCAGGAATGTGGGAGTCCAGTGTCCACAGGAAGTATCCCTGGCTCCAGGGCCCAGCCCCCCCACGTCTGGGTGACCCTCCCCATTCTCCTCCCCCAACCCCAGAGCCCTCCCCTGCTTTGACGGTGGAGGGCCTGAGGGAGTCGGGAAGGAGGAGGCCAGATCCCATCCTGCCCCAGTGGGGCCACAAGCCTTCAGCTCTGGTTTGACCAGGCTCTGGCAGCCTCAGTCTCCCATCTTTGGGTGGGGGTGATGGGCCAGTAACTCCATCAGCCTCATCTTGCACCCACCGCATTTTGCCTTGAGGCTTCCATGCTGGGAGGATGGGGCAGAGCTGCTAGGAGGCTTGGGACCAGCCGGAGAAACCTGGGACCAAGTTGTTACTTCACACCTTCAAGAAGTATCCCTCCCTGTTCTAAGCCCCAGGTCCTAAGAGCTGGGGTGGGGGTTGGGGGTGGTGGTGGCAGACAGAGGGCGGGGCTGGCCAAAGGTGCCCAGGGGAAAGCAAACAGCCCTGCCCTCCTCACCTCCAGACAGCCCCAGCCAATCCTGCCTGTGGTTGCCCAACAGGAGATACTGATTGAGGGCCCGAGGGTCATGGTCAGTGGAAGAGGCCCGGCAGAGGGAGACCTGCCCTTTTCCTCTTCCCCCACCTAACCCAGAAGGAGGTCAGCGACACCTGTCCTCTGTCTCCCCTCCCCTAACATCCCGCCCCCTAGCTCAGAGTACCTGGAGACAGACCTTTAGGACACAACCTCATTAGTGTTTAAGGCAGTCATCCCCTGGAGGGCGATGGGAGCACCAAGGAGTCCGCTAACCCAGAGGAGGCAGTCAGAGAGGGCTTCCCGGAGGAGGCCACCCTCTCAACATGGAAGCCTAAAATTGGGAAAGGATGTGCCTGGCCTGGGAAAGAGCTTGATCAAAGACACGGCATTTCCAGAGAAATGCTAGTGACATGATGGGCTTGGAAAAAGGTGCAGATGAGGGAGCAATGGGAGATTATGGGTGGGGTGGGGGATGAGATCATTCCTCAGGGCCTCAAAGCCTGCACTTTCCCTGGCTCTGGAGCGCCCTCTTTTGCCCCAGGCCAGGTGGCGGAGGGGAGTCGGGTAAAGGAGCCACTGAGATTGAGATTCAATGTGGCTGTGTGGACCTGATGAGGGCAAGGGCCTGGGGCCTGGGACTGGAACCCTGGCCTCTAGCTCTGTGAAGCTGCCTGGAAAAGACTGCAGGCTGTCCAGTTCCTGAGAGACCTGCCCTGGGCTGGAGAATCTAGGCACTTCCCCAGGGCACTGGGGCTGCTTGTACAGGCCATACCATGTGGTGAAGACAGTCCTGGCTCTGCCGTTCCAGCTCTGTGATCTTGGGCAAGTTATTAACTTCCTTGGCCTCAGTTTCCACCTCTATAAAATGGAGCTAAAGGCTAAAGAGAGGACCTGCCTCAGAGGGCTGTTGGTAGTTGGAATTAATTTAGCAAAGCACCTGGCACTAGTGAGCCTTTAATACCACCTAAATATTATTACTAATTGGGAAAAAGAGAAAGTTGGTTTTCCCTCCAAGGACATGCCGACAGGTGGGTGGAAGGTGTTTTACCAAAAAAGACCACAAAAAAAGGCATGATACTCAGCCCCTGGGATTCCCAGGCTTGCCTGATCCAAGCAACCCCCTGGGGTTCTTGTTAAAAATACCAGCTTCCCACCCCCAGTCTCTGACCTGGTAGGTCTGGGGTGTGACACGACTCGGGATTTGTAAGGAGGCCTCAGGCCTGAACCTTCTACCAGGCAGGTATGGGGAACGTTCCTCTCTTATGACAACAAAGATTCACTCCAAATGCTTCCTCCTTGGGGAAACAATTCCTTTAAAATTCCCTTTAAAAATATTTGCTGTTGGGCTTCCCTGGTGGCGCAGTGGTTGAGAGTCCGCCTGCCGATGCAGGGGACACAGGTTCGTGCCCCGGTCCGGGAAGATCCCACATGCCGCGGAGCGGCTGGGCCCCTGAGCCATGGCCGCTGAGCCTGTGCGTCCGGAGCCTGTGCTCCGCAACGGGAGAGGCCACAACAGTGAGAGGCCCGCGTACCGCAAAAAAAAAAAAAAAAAAAAAAATTTGCTGTTTATTGAGTATGCCTTGCCTGTTCTAAGGCCCTTCTGTGTTAACTCATACAATCCTCACAATAATTCTGTGGCCTGTAGGTACTCAGAGCTGCTCCCATCTTACTGACGGGGAAACTGAGGAAGCTAAAAAACTTGTCCACGGTCGCAGGAACTCTGTGACTTGTTAGGAGTCAACTTGGGACTTGAACCTGGACATGAGCCCTTACCCACTGAGTTGTAGTTTCCCCACCTGCCTCAAGTCCCTGCAATGTTTGATAAGATTCCGCCAGGTGTCTCAGGGCCAGAGCTGGGAATCCATACTTTTCACTCCTTTGTCCTCTAAGGGTGTGACCCTTGAATCAAGGGTCCTGCTTTGAACCCCCTTGGGAGGCAGAAAACTGGGATCCAAGTTGCTGTGCCCTGCTTACTTCCTCGGGGTGGTCTCCAGTCGTTTGGTCTCCCTGAGCTGGTTTCCCTACCTCTAAATGGGGATGCACCACCTCCCTGGGTGTTGTCAGTGAGTCACCAGACCAAGGATGGGAAGGGGTTTGTGAACTGTTGGGGCTGTGTGTTCTTTGGGACCTGGGAGTGGCCGAGGTGGGGGGTGTAGGAGGCCTGGGGACAGTCTAGGAGTTGCTCCCGTCACCTGCATCCAGGGCTAGTCCTTTTCCAGCTAGTGTTACCAGGACTCCAGAGGCTGGGGAGGCCATATAGTGATGGCAAGAGAGGTTGATGGGGAGCCCGGCTTCTCCTTCCCGCCTGGCACCCCAACATGCCCTGGCTGGCAGCGGTTCATGATTCACCAGCTTTAAGCCCTGGTTTCATCAGGAATCGGGAAGCGCACCACTAGAGAGCCTGGGGCATTTTCTGGAGAGCCCAGTGCCCTCCCAGAAACTGGGGGTGGGGTGGGGGGTGGGGCTAGGAGGAGGGAGCCTGGGAGGGAGAAGGGAAAAGGTCTGGCCCCAGAGAATTTGCATAAAGTATTCTTTTCTTTGAGGAGGGTGAGAAATGCCCAGTACCTGACATCCCTGGAAACCATTCACTCATTCATTCTAGTTTATTGAACCCCTTACACTGTGCCAGTTACTATGGACCTAGAGAAGTAAAGTGAAGTTATCCAGAAGCTTCCTGGTGGGGAGATTACTGTGTGATTGGCTAATTCCTGCACAGCGCAATGGGGAGCAGGTTTACAAAATTCAGAACCCACAGACGAGAGAACGATTAATTTGGGGTTGGGTGGTTGTGGCATGGATCGGGGAAGTTTCAGCAGTTCTGAGGCCCCTACCGGGGGAATGACAGTGTGGGTGGGGATCAGATCCTTCTGCCACTTCTGAATGGTTCCTCTCCCATCTGGGCCTCAGTTTTCCCACCTGTGAACTGGGCACAGCGATGGAGCCTTTCTCCTAGGGTTGTTATGAGAATTCAAAAGGTTAACTCATGTAAAACACTTAGAACAGCCCCTGGTGTGTGGTCATCACACGGGTCAGAGCGTGCCTGGCAGACGGGGAGAGGGCTTTCAGGTAAAGGACACTGTCTGTGCAAAGGCCCAGGGGTGTGCCGCACATGGGTATGATGGACATCAGTGTGGGGGGGTGAGAGGTGGGAAGGGGCATTTGAAGTATTGTCATTCCCTGTGGACACTCTCCTTAGGGCAGTGGGGAGCTATGGAAGGCTTTTGAACAGAGGAGTGACATGGCAGATCTGAGCACCAAGGCTACAGAGTCGTGATGGGCTGGAGGGCCAGACTGGGGCAGGGAGACCTGTGAGGAGGTGGCACAGGGTCTTGGTGAGACATGGGGAGGCCTGAACTCACACAGTAGCTGTGGGGATGGAGAAACCTGGAGATGAGGACCTGTAGGGGGACACCTAGCTGAACTGGCAGTGATGATACGATGAGGGAACAGACACAGTGTGCTGAGGAGAAGGGAGGAGTCCAGGTGTGCTGGGAGCCACTGATTTGGAACATACTAATATACTTGGGAGAGGGTGTTTAAGGAGGGCCTTGAAGGGTGTATAGGAGTTGTCCAGGCGACCCATGAGGGAAGGGCTGTCCAGACAGAGGGCACCAAAAGCAGAAGTGTGAAAGCAGTGGGTTTGGGGAGGAAATAATGGGGTCAGGAGTTGGGGGGCCTTGGGTGCCATCTGTAGGTTATTGGGGGTTGGGGGCAGGTCAGCAGGCTGAGCAACAGGAAGAGAATATAAACATCTCTTAGTTTCCTGTGGCTGCTGAAACACATGACCACAAACTGCGTTCCTTAAGGCACTCTGCTTTAAAACAATAGAGATTTATTCTCTCACCGTAGTGCCGGCAAGGCTGTGCTTCCTCACAAGGCTCTAGGGGAGACTCCTTCCTTGCTGTTTCCAGCTTCTGGTGGCTCCAGGTGTTCCTTACTTGCGGCTGCAAAACTCCAGTCTCTGCCTCTGTTTCCACATGGCCTTCTCTGTGACAGTGTCTTTTCTTATAAGGATGCTTCTCATTGGATTCAGGGCCCACCTGGATAAAATCCAGGATCATCTCATCTCAAGATCCTTATCTTTTTTCTTTTTTTTGGCCAGGCCATGCGGCTTGCAGGATCTTAGTTCCGGAACCAGGGATGGAACCTGTGCCCCCTGCAGAGGAAGCATGGAGTCCTAACCACTAGACCGCCTGGGAAGTCCCACAAGACCCTTATCTTAGTTACATGTGCAGCCACTCTTTTTCCAAATCAAGTCACCCCCAAAGGTTCCAGGTGGACCTATCTTTTGGGGGACGGGGTGGGGGAGGTTACCACTCAACACACTACAAGATCCTAAACTCTAATCCCTGTGCTCCATCCCAGGTGCAGAGTCTTTCCCCTTTCCCCTCCTTCGGGACTCCCAGTCCCTCCAGTCCCACCCCCTGGAGCAGGAAGGGTGCCCCGCTGTTCACGCTTCCACCCCCAGGGCCCAGAAGCGTTTGGACACGTGTGCAGAAGTAGCAGCCTCGCCGTCTCCCTCCTTCCAGTAGCCAACGCCCTCAGAGGCGGGGACCTGGCTGGACCTGTGGGGGGTGAGCGCCACCTTGTGTCCATTTGGGAGCAGTGCGGTCGTAGGCTCCAGCCGGGTCCCTGCCCTGAGACAAGCGGCGCACGCGGCCACTTACAGTGCTCCAGCTGTCTGCCAGCCGCTCCACACACATCGGTTCTGTTGGCCTCAGTGTGAAGTGGGGGTTATCACCCCCATTCTCCAGACCAGGAGACGCCGGCTCAGAGAGGCTATGACTGGCCAGGGGCACACAACTTCCACTCCCATCTGACTCCGAAGCCGCACCGTAAAAACTAGGCACGTGCACCGGGCGCGGGGCGGGACCTGTCGACCCCGGCGGCTGCGGGGCTTTTCTGGATCTACGTTTCCCCAGCTGTAAGCGGGGCGGGGACGCGCACATGAGCCCCCTAGGTGGCCCCTTGCAGGGAAACCCGAGGAACACAGAACTCAGCTTTTCGCTGAGGTAGTCTGTGGACCTCGCTGCTTCTCTATACTTTTCAAACGTTGGTCTTTAAAAACAACAACAAAAAAATTAGGTGTTTATTGTTTTTCTCTAAACATTTTCATAAGTGTGAACTATTTAATAGTTTAAAATATATACTTACTTGCAGTTCCCCTCTGAAAGGCGATAAACTAGAGCAGTTTCTTCCACATTCTTCCAGGAATGATCTCTGCATATGCATATATATATACATATACACACACACACACACACACACACATAAGTATATACAGACACCAATGCATGTATATTCACACACCCCCATTAAAAAAAAACAGTGACATGCAATATACATTCTGCATTTGTCACTTAATGACATTTTTGCATTTAATCCATACGGTTACAATATATATATATTATATATATGTATATAATTTACTTTGGGTAGTCCAATTTTCTATTGAAATACAACATATATCTACATATCTATTTCTATATCTACATCTACATCATAAATGTATGCAAGGTGACCACAACATGTAGCCAGCACCCAGATGAAGATATGAACACACACGCACAAAAGACATGAACACAACTAGCTCCCCATGAGCCCACTCTGTGCCCACTTCCAACTCCCTGCAAAAGGAACCACTATCCTGACCGCTCAGATTTTGAAGTTTTTGTTCTCTGTGTAAATGGCATCATGTCCTTGTTTGTCTGCAGCTCCTTTCACTCAACATTCTGTTTGTGGGATCCAGCCATGTTGTTGCCTGTGGTTGTACGTTATTTATCCGCATGGCTGTGTAATGCTCAAATGTGTGACTATACCACACTTTATTTTATGCGTTCTATTAATGGACATTTGGATAGTTTCCAGGTTTTGCCCATTACAAATAGTGTTGCTATGAATATTCTAGCGTGGTATGTGTCTTTCGGTGAACATGTTGGATCTATACCTAGAGGCAGAATTGCTGGGTCAAAGGTCTGTGTATGTTCTGTTTCAGTAGAAGCTGCCAAAAAGTTTTCTAAAGTGATGATAACAATTGACATTCCCACCAGTTCTGATTACTCCATATCCTCACTCACCCTTGATATCTTCTTTTTCATTTTAGCCATTCTGGTAGGTGTACAGTGCTATTGCACTGTAGTTTTAATTTGCATTTCTGTGATTACTAATGAAGTTGAACACCTTTTCATGTATTTATTGGCCATTTGGGTATCCTCTTTGATCTGTTCAAGTCTTTTGCTTATTTTTCTATTCTGGTGTCTTTATTTTTATTTTTTTGCGGTACGCGGGCCTCTCACTGTTGTGGCCTCTCCCGTTGCGGAGCACAGGCTCTGGAGGCGCAGGCTCAGCGGCCCCGGCTCACGGGTCCAGCCGCTCCGCAGCACGTGGGATCCTTCCAGACCGGGGCACGAACCCGCATCCCCCCGCATCGGCAGGCGGACTCTCAACCACTGCGCCTCTGGTATCTTTTTATATTGGGTGTTTTACGTATTGATTTGTAGGAGTTCTATGTATATTTCAAACAGAAGGTTTTTGCTGTATATATACATTACAAATATCCTCTCCCACTTTGTGGGTTGCCTTTTAACTCTTTGAAATGCATTTTTTTGTTGAAGAGAGTTCTTAATTTTAATACAACCCATTAAAAAATGATTAGCTCCTTTGTTTATTGTTTAAGAAAACTTTGCCTGTTTCAAGGTTGTGAAGATGTTCTCTTATGCTTTCTTCTGAGTCTTTATTATTTTACTCTTTCACATTTAGGTCTGGAATTTATTTCTGTTTATGGTGTGAGGTAGGGGTTATGTTAGGCTGGGCTCCCCAAGATGCGCACCTCCTAATTCCTGGAACTGTTACCTTCTATGACACAGTGTTTGCAGAGTGATTAAGTTAAAGGTCTTGAAATAGGAAGATTATCCTGGGTTATCTAGTTGGGTCCTAAATACAATCACATGCATCCTTGTAAGAGGAAGGCAGAGGGAGATTTCACACACACACACACACACCACACACACACACACACACCCCACACACACCCCCCACACAGAAGCCCTTATGAAGATGGAGCAGAGAGAGACAGAGAGGTTTGAGGTTGCTGGCCTTGTGATTGGACTGATGCAGCCATAAACCAAGGAATGCCGGCAGCTCCAGAGACTGGAAGAGGCAGAAACAGATTCTCCCCTGGAGCCTCCAGAGGGAGGTTGGCTCTGCTAACGCCTTGATTTTGACCCAGTGATACTGATTCTGGACTTCTGAGCTCCAGAACTGTGGGGGGAATACAGTTCTATGGCTTTAAGCCACAAGTTTGTCGTAATTTTTTATAGCAGCCGCAGGAAGTTATTATAGGGGTCAAGATGCATTTTCCCCACAATTCTATCCAGTTGACCAAGAACCATTTACTGAAAAGATCATCCTTCTCCCACTGCACTGCGGTGTCACATGTGTCATATGTGTGGGTTTGTTTCTGGACCGTTAGTCTGTTTGTCTAATTTGTTTTTTTTTTTTTTTTTTTGCGGTAGGTGGGGCCTCTCACTGCTGTAATCTCTCCCGTTGCGGAGCACAGGCTCCGGACGCACAGGCTCAGCGGCCATGGCTCACAGGCGCAGCCGCTCCGCGGGCATGTGGGATCTTCCCGGACCGGGGCATGAACCCGCATCCCCTGCATCGGCAGGCGGACTCTCAACCACTGTGCCACCAGGGAAGCCCTTCTGATTCTTTTGACAGTGTCTTTTACAAGTTTTCAATTTTAATGAAGTCCAGCTTATCAATGATTTCTTTCGTGGCTCACGCCTTTGGCATTGTATTGAAAAAGTCATCACCAAGCTCAAGGTCGTCTAAATTTTCTCTTATATTATCTTCCAGGAGTTTAATAGTTTCTGTTTTAAAATGTTGTTTTATATTTGTGGCCAAAGGAGAGAAATATAGTTGATTTTGTATATTGACCCCATTTCTAGTGACTTTGCTAAATTCACATACATTGTTGAGAGATGTTTGTTAAAGTCTCCTACCATGACCACAGATGTGTTTCTTCCTCCTATTAGTTCCATTAAGTTTTGCTTGTATTTTGAACCACTGCTATTGGGTACATACAAATTTGAGATTATGATATCTTCCTGATTGAAATGTCCCCTTTATTTCTAGTACTGCTTCTTATCTTCAAGTCTACTCTGTAACACTGGGACAGCTACAGCAAATTGTTTTGGTTATTGTTTGTGTGGTATATCTCTTTCTACACTTTTGTTTTCATGCATTCTGTGTTCTTACATGTATTTATTTATTTATTCATTTTTGGCTGTGTTGGATCTTTGTTGCTGCACGCCGGCTTTCTCTAGTTGTGGCGAGGGGGGCTACTCTTCGTTGCAGTGTGAAGGCTTCTCATTTGTGGTGGCTTCTCTTGTTGCAGAGCACGGGCTCAAGGCGCATGGGCTTCAGTAGTTGCAGCATGTGGGCTCAGTAGTTGTGACGCACGGGCTTAGTTGCTCTGCGGCATGTGGGATCTTCCCGGACTAGGGCTTGAACCCTTGTCCCTTGCATTGGGAGGCGGATTCTTAACCACTCTGCCACCAGGGAGGTCCCTGTGTTCTTATATTTAAATCATATCTCTTGTTAGTAGCGTAGAGTTGGGTTTGTTATTTTTAACCAGTCTGACAATCTTAACTTTCACTTGAAATATTTGGAGTAATTTTTTAAAAACTACGTGTTTGAATTTAGTCATCCTGTATCACCTCTTCGAAATAAAAGATGAATTCGCTCCTTTACATTTTCTTCCACTTCCGCTCCTACCCACTTCCCAGTTATTATTGTTCATATTCTTTTTGCTTTGTTGGAGTTTATAGCATTTAAATTCTGCTTTTTCGCCATAACTTCTTTGCTTGTTTAGTTTTAATTCTCTACCGAAGTGGATTCCATAGTCACCTCAGCTCCTCCATTTTTGAGTTCCTTTATTTATAGTCACCTCTTAGCTGCTTGCCGTCCAGCAGGAAGGGCTTCACAGTTTTTCCAAGAAGGGCTCATATATGCTTTATGTTTTAATTTAACAATAGAAAATAAATCAAAACCAACTAAAACAATAGCAAGGGGCTTCTGTAGGCTCCCCCTTGTACATAGTAATTGCTTTCACTTCATCTCGCCTTTGATCTGTCTTAGAAACGGTGGCTCGTAGTGAGATTTCATTCAGAAAACTGGTTTCCACTTTACCTTCAATAGATTGAGTAAAATGAAACTGCCCACATTGAGTGTTGGTGAGTGTGTGGATTGCTCACACACCACCGGTGGGAGTGGAAAATGGTCAAGCACGTGGCAAGACTGCTTGGTAGATCTACTGAGGCTGACCATATGCCGACCCCATGACCAAGCAAGCCGACTCTTGGGTGTGAATCCAACAGAGATGCACAAACATGTTTACTAGGGGAAGTGCACATGAATATTCATAGCAGCAGTATTTTTTTTTTGGCCACGCTGCATAGCATGCGGGATCTTAGTTCCCGGACTAGGGATCGAACCCGTGCCTCCTGCAGTGGAAGCATGGAGTCCTAACCACTGGACCACCAGGGAATTCCCATAGCAGCAGTATTTGTAATAGCCCCTAAACAGGAACTACCCAGATGCCCATTAAACAGTATATCCACAAAACAGAATGCTATTCAGTAACAAGACTGGATAATCTACAAATACACAACAGTCTACAGATATACGTACCTACGTGGAAGAACCTCACTGACGTGGTGAATGAAAGACTCCAGAGACCAAGGAGCACATGCTGGATGATTCCATTTCTATGAAGAACAAAAATAGGTGAAACTAATCCATGGCGACAGAGGACAGAAGAGTAGTTGCCTCTGGAGGAGGTCTTGACTGGGTGCTGGAAATGGTCAGTGTCTTGATCTGGGTGGTGGTCACCTGGGTGCAGACATTGGTCAAAATTCACTGAGCTCCCACTTAGGATCTGTACACTTGGACTTCCCAGGTGGCGCAGCGGTTAAGGATCTGCCTGCCAACGCAGGAGACACGGGTTCAAGCCCTGGTCCGGGAAGATCCCACATGCCGCAAAGCCCGTGCGCCACAACTACTGAGCCCAAGTGCTGCGACTACTGAAGCCCGTGCGCCTAGAGCCCGTGCTCCGCAACAAGAGAAGCCACCACAATGAGAAGCCCGCGCACCGCAATGAAGAGTAGCCCCCACTCACCGCAACTGGAGAAAGCCCGCACGCAGCAATGAAGACCCAATACAGAGGCTTCCCTGGTGGCTCAGTGGTTGAGAGTCCACCTGCCGATGCAGGGGACGTGGGTTCGTGCCCCGGTCCGGGAGGATCCCACGTGCCGCGGAGTGGCTGGGCCTGTGAGCCATGGCCGCTGAGCCTGCGCGTCCGGAGCCTGTGCTCCGCAACGGGAGAGGCCACAGCAGTGAGAGGCCCGTGTACCGCAAAAATAAAAAAGAAGACCCAATGCAGCCAAAAATAAATAAAATTAAAAAAAAAAAAGATCTGTGCACTTCATTGTGTTTTATACCTAAGTAAACCTTTTTAACCTTTTTTAAAAGCTTTAAAAAAAGGTCTGAGGCATACGGTCACTTGACCCAGGACTTAGAGCTGAGTCTGCCATGCACAGACAGAGCAGGCTCCTTGGCTGACACCTTGATCCAGCCCCAGTCACCTGCTGTGACAGAATACATTTTCAAAAATGTCTAGCACAGTATTTATCACCCCACACATGCTCTTGCAGAACTTTGCCACTCCTCCATCAAGAGGTACAGCCCATGCTCCCGTGGCCACCCCCAACCTGGGCGAGCCTGTGACTGTTTTGACCAATAGCATGTGACAGAAGTGACACTGGCTGACTTCCAAGGCCAGGTCGTAAAGGGCGATGGAGTCCTCTGGCTCTCTTTGTATATGCCATGTTGGAAGCTGGCTGCCCTGAGGCCGTGATGCTTAGAGACCATGCAGTGAGGCCGCTAAAAGATAGAGTGAGGTGCCTGAGGAGCCCCAGCTCTCAGCCGCTAGATGCTCTTTGATCCCCACTGACGCCATGTGAGCAGAGACGAGCCACCCAAGTGCAGATTCATGAGCTACATAAGTGGTGGTTGTCGTTGTGTGCTGCGTTTTGGGGCGGATTGATACGCGTCATTAGGTAAGTGGAACATCTGGTAACTTTATTCCCCAGGGCTTTCTCCAGGCCCTCCCTCTGCCACTCACCCAGTCACATCTGGGTGCACTCAGTTCCCTACTGCACGCACCAGCTCCCTGTCTGCGGTGCAGGCATCCGCTCCCCGCTTCCAGACACAGCTTCTGCCCTGCCTCTTCCAGGAAGCCTTCCTGTTTGCAATGTTGGACAGTTTATAAGCAAGTGTTTATAAGCAAGCTGATGGTGGGGGATGGTGACAATGAGGGAGGCTATGCCTGTGCTGGGGCAGAGGTTATATGGGAAGTGTCTGTGCCTTCCACTCAATTTTGCTGTGAACTTAAAACTGCTCTAAAAAAATAAAGTCTATTAACAAAACAAAACAAGACAAGCTGACTCCAGGACCAGACTGTGTGTGGGTTCAAATTTCAGAGCTCCCAATTCCCAGCTGGGTGCCCTTGGGCAAGGTACTTAACTGGAACCTTACTGTCCTCATCTATAAAATGGGGTAGTAATCGTGGCTACTTCCCAGGTCTGTCGTGAGGATTAAAGGGATTGATCTATGGAAAGTATGCAGAACGGTCCGGTGCCTCGGGGTCCTATCATCTTGGAGCTCTGGGAGTTTCCTCAGTGGGTAAGATGCATTGAAACCTAATATGGATCATTCATTCATTCATTCATCCTGCCCATATCTCTGGAATACCAGTTGTGTGCCAGGTACAGAGTTAGGCACTAGGGATTCAGTGATGAAGGAGGTGGACGCCACCTTTGTCCTCAGGGCCTTACATTCTGTGGAGGATGGAAGTGGACAAATACATCAAAGAGTTGACAGATCTTCATGAGAGCACACAGCGGTGGCGGATGACCTCCTTTCCACAGAGTGGACAAAGGAACCTCTCTGAGGAAGGGTCATGTGAGCCAGAATCAAAGGACGCGGAGGAGCCAGTTACAAGAAAAGGGGAGGGAAAAGCCTTCCAGCCAGACATAGGACCAGTGCAGAGGCTTCTGTGGGGTCCAAGTGTGCCAGGACCTGGGGCAGGATGAGTGTGGAGGTGGGGCAGGAGGGAGGCAGGCAGGATCTTCCCAGGAGATAGAGCCCTCATGGATTGCAACAGCCATCACTACCCTGAAAGCCTACTATGTGCAGGGCACTTTACGTATATTAACTTACTTCATCCTCAGAACTGCCCTATCCGATAGGTACTATTCTCCTCCCCATTTTACAGATGAGGAGACTGAGGCACCGAGAGCAGTTTAAATGCAGGAGATCTGGCTCCAGAGCCTGCGCCATGCCGCAGGTTCATTTCATCAGGCCACCCCCGCTGCACAGATGGTAGAAAATGAGGCCAAGAAGGGAGGTTCTGGCTCCCCAAAGTCTGGTAACAAATGAGAGGCAGACGGGTTTTCTTGTCCACACTGAGGCTGCTCATTCTCCCAAGAGCGTGTTGGAGTCAGCAAGTTCCTGGTTGGGACAGGCAACTCTGTCTGTGGTCTTACCTGAGCCTTGGCTTCCTCACCCGGCCTGGGATATCAACAGGCCCTGCCCCCTGGGCTTGTGTGAGACGGAGGAGTTCAGCGCCCTGCCTGGGTCTGAGTTCTACGCCAGTGGGATGATTATTCACCAGCCTGCCGGCAGGACCGCCCCACAGCTCACCTCCCCGCCCTGGGGTGGTGTCTGAGTCATGGGACCTATGGTGAGCAGCACCGATGGCTCAGAAAGGTGCAAGTCCCAGCAGGTGAGGGAAACGAGGGGCCCTTTGGGAGCAGAATGTGAGATTTCCTGCCCCTGGGCCTTTGTACTGGCTATTCCTTCTGCCTGAACTGCCCTTCCTTCTCCTGCCTCTTCCTCAGCTTTAGTTTTTGATGCCCCTGGGCAGAGGACTCCCTCTTCTTACCACTGAGAGCAACTTAACCTAAAGTGGTTGACCCAGGGCACCAAACAGGGCTGTGCAGGGAGACTGTGCAGGGAACTGTGCTGGTAGATGGGCCTGGGGGAGGGGGAAAGGAAGGTCACACGGAGGTGGGGGGGGCAGATTTCTCCCCTCCATACTCAGCACAGCACCAACAACATCACCCATGTGACTCCACATGTCTAGCTGTTTGTTAAGATTTTTTTAAAAAAATAAATTTATTTATTTTATTCTATTTATTTTTGGCTATGTTGGGTCTTTGTTGCTGCTCGCGGGCTTTCTCTAGTTGCGGCGAGCGGGGGCTACTCTTCGTTGCGGTGCGCGGGCTTCTCACTGCGGTGGCTTCTCTTGTTGCAGAGCACGGGCTCTAGGCACGCAGGCTTCAGTAGTTGTGGCTCGTGGGCTCAGTAGTTGTGGCTCGCGGGCTCTAGAGCTCAGGCTCAGTAGTTGTGGCGCACGGGCTTAGCTGCTCTGCGGCATGTGGGATCTTCCCGAACCAGGGCTCGAACCCGTGTCCCCTGCACTGGCAGGCGGATTCTTAACCACTGCGCCACCAGGGAAGTCCCTGTTAAGATTTTAAGGAGCTAATTTTGGAAACTGTTTGTACATAATATGTCCCATATACGAGTGCTCAAAACTGTTGGCTATTGTTGTTATTGAGTGCCAACTCTGTGCCAAGCACGTTCCATAAAGCCATTCATTTAATGACATACAACCATTATTGTCTCCACTGACCAGGGTCATGACCTCACTGAAGTGTCTGGGCTGGACTTTGAACCTGGGTCTGTAGGATCCTGCGTTTGGTCCGGCAGGAGGCAGAGGAAGGCACGCAAGCCAGTGGGGCCCCAGTGACTCAGAGCTGGCAGGTCCCCTGGCCCGCCCTTTCCTACTGACTCAGCCCAGGCAATTCCGCGGGCTTTTCTGTGGAATTCAGGGCCCCCAGGCAACGTTCCTGAGTGGCTGCCTTCTCCTGGATGCACTCCCTGGAGAGCTGGCAGGCGGCTCATGTTCCCATGGCAGCCTCGGGTGTGTCCCTCAGGTGCGTCCCCCTTGGGGTCTCCATCTTCTCTCAGGAGGAGGGTCAGTGACTTGCTGGGATGGACATCTCCCTCCAATTACCTTGTGGTGCAGAGGGGCAAACCAAGGCAGAGAGGACCTGTGATGTGGCAGGGTGCTACAGCCATGGGTGGGGGTAAGGGTGGGCCAGAGAAGCTCAGCTTCAATTTCCGGCTGCTTCTTCTGTCTTTTCTCAGCCCAGCCCTGGACCTCCTGAATGGGACCCCTCAGCCCAGCCCAGCTCCCAGCCCCTGGGAGCCCAAGGTCAGACAGGCACAAATCTCTCCGTAATTGATCTGAACTGGAATGAGGGCGAGTCGCCTTTCTGCTCTGCTGCTGCCGAGGCTGCTGAAGGCAGTCACGGGGGAAAGAGAAGGGGGGACACGGCCACCCATTCTCCTCCTGACCCCTGTGGAGTCTCTAGCTCAATCACGTGATGCTGGAGGGTGCCCAGCTGTTCCTGCTTTGGGGAACCCAGGACTCACCCAGGCCACCAAAGCCTCGGGCCTCAGTTGCCCCAATTTCTGTAAAATGGTACTCTTATTTCCCCAGTGTCATTCAGATGTAATTGATATACAAATGCTGCAGTAGTTGAAGGCGTACAGCACAATGATTTGATACATGTGTATATTGTGAACGATTACCGCGGTATGTTTAGTTCACATCCATCACCTCACATAGCTACAAATTGTTTTCTTCTTGCCATGAGAACTTTAGAGATCTACTGTCTCAGCAATTTTCAAATATACAATATGGTATTGTTAACTATAATCACCCTGCTGTACATTACATCCCCAGCACTTATCTTGTAACTGGAAGTTCGTACGTTTTGACTCCCTTCACCCATTTCCCATGCCCCTAGCCCCCATCCCTGGCAACCACCAATCTGTCCTGTTTCGATGAGTTCGGTTATTTCGGATTCCACATATAAGTGAGATCATACAGTACTTGTGTTGCCTGTCTGACTTATTTCACTTAGCGTGATGCCCTCCAGGTCCATCCACGGTGTTGCAAATGGTAGGATTTCCTTCCTTTTCACAGCTAATGAAAGGTGATAGTCCTAAAGGCCCTTCTGGCCTAGACTCCTGCGATTGGCCACAGAAGACTCCCCAGCCTCCTCCTTCCTTCCCCATCTCCGTGGAACAGGTCCCAGGGAAGCAGGTCCCCCCTGGCCTACTGCACAGGGTGACCCTAGGGGGACACTGGACAGTGGGACAGAAAGAGATGTTGTCAGATGAACTCAATTGATCATGTGCATTTAGGCCCGTCAGATGAAGGGTAGAGAAAGCTTAAATTGTGACTTGCCCAGGGTCACAAGCGAGCGTTATGCTGGGATTTGAACCCTGGGGCGGTCTGGTTTTGGTGTCGTGCATCCCATCAAAAGGAATTCTCTCCAGTGCCAGGTCCATTCACCAGTCTCTTACTGAACACCTACTGTGTGCCAGGTCCCATGCTGGGTGCTGTCACATATGCACCTATGGGACCCAGGCCCTGCTCTTGGTGAAGAGATGGCCAGACAAGGTGAGATCAGCCTGCGGGCTGGGGTCGGGGAGCCCAGGTCCACCATGCATCCACATTTCCAGTCTAGAGGAGAGAGAAATCAAGGCTCTGATTCCTGGGATGCAATCAGAGGCCGCCTAAGAGGAACAGAGAAGGCGCCAGTGTTGGGGGCCTCCCCGAAGGGGTGAACGAAAAAGTAGATGCCCGCCTCTGTGGGTCTTGAGGCTGGCTTGGGGGAGACAATAATAATCTGGTACAGTTGATCCTTGAACAACATGGGGGTTAGGGACGCCAACCCCCGTGTAGTTGAAAATCCTCTTATAACTTTGCAGCTGGCCCTCCGTATCCCAGGTTTCGCATCCTTGGATTCAACCAACCAAGGATGATACCGTAGTACATATTTACTGAAAAACATCCGCAAATAAGTGGACCTGTGCCGTTCAAACCTGTGTTGTTCAAGGGCCCCCAGTATTACTACTGATAAAAGGGAAAGCCAAAATCTTGACAATAACCTGTATGGCCTTCTGCTCTGTATCCTTTCCCCTGTCCTCCTGCCTTCTCCAATCTCCTCTCCTGTCCGACTCCACATCTCATCCTCACTGTTCTTGGAACACTCCAGCCCACTCCTGTTGACCAAGACATTTCTGTTCTTGGAGCAGAAGCAGGCAACAAACAGGTAAAGTAATCGAAGAATGGGGAAGTGTCTGATAATGGAGGAAACAGCACAGGGCGGCTTGAGGGCGTGCATGGGAACCGTGCAGGGGGAGCTCTGCCTGTGTGGATGCTCCTGTCCCAAGGGAGGTGACTTTTTTTAAAACTAAATTTTATGTATTAATTAATTTATTTTTAGCTGCGTTGGGTCTTCGTTGCTGCGCACAGGCTTTCTCTAGGTGCGGTGAGCGGAGGCTACTCTTCGTTGTGGTGCGCGGGCTTCTCATTGCAGTGGCTTCTCTTTGTTGCCGAGCACGGGCTCTAGGTATGCGGGCTTCAGTAGTTGCAGCACACGGGCTCAGTAGTTGCGGCACACGGGCCCTAGAGTGTGAGGGTTTCAGTAGTTGTGGCTCACGGGCTCTAGAGCACAGGCTCAGTAGTGGTGGCGCACGGGCTTGGTTGCTCCACAGCATGTGGGATCTTCCTGGACCAGAGCTCCAACCCGTGTCCCTTGCATTGGCAGGTGGATTCTTAACCACTGCACCACCAGTGAAGCCCAATTTTTCTTTTAAGATTTTTTTTTTGATGTGGACCAATTTAAAAGTTTTAATCGAATTTGTTACAATATTGCTTCTGTTTCATGTCTTGGTTTTTTGGCCGCGAGGCATGTGGGATCCCAGCTCCCCAACCAGAGATTGAACCCACAGCCCCTGCACTGGAAGACGAAGTCCTAACCACTAGACTGCCGAGGAAGTCCCAAGGGAGGTGACCTTTGATCTGAGACTTGAATAGCTAGAAGGAGCCCTCCATGCCAGGAGCTGAGGGACAAGCGTTTCAGGCAGAGGGAACAGGCTGAATGAAAGCACTGAGGTGAGAAGAGCTGACCGGTTCCAGGAACAGAATGAGGCTGGTGAGTGAGGGGGGCAGTGGGAGGAGATGGGGCGGGGCAGCTGGCAGGGTCTGGGGGGCAACTTGCTTTATATTCCCGTTTGGTGGGAAACCTCTGGAGGGTATTAACTGTTTTTAAAGCCATCCCTCTGGCTACAGAGTGCACTGTAGTCCAGCGCCCTGTGGGTGGGCAGGTTAGTGGTTTGGACCAGCAGGGTCAGAGGTGGTGGGACATGGATTGGTTTGTGATATGGGGACATGCTTTGCTCTGAAGCAGGAAGAGGACTGACTGCCCAGTGCCCATTTCACATATAAAGGAACTGTAGCTCAGAGGCAGTCCCTGCATAGGGTGACCATTATGTCCATTCTACAGATGTAGAAATTGGGAAGGGAAGGAATTTGTCCAAGGAGACATAACTAAGGTCAAATGTGCCCTAAAGTCCCTAGGGCACTTTCTCTGCTCCTAGACAGTCTTCCTCTCTAGGTGTGGCTGGAATTACTCATCACCTGCCTTTTCAGACAAGGAAATTGAGGCTCAGAACAGCACTCGTGGCAGTCAGCCTGGGTTAAGACCCAGGGCCCCTGATGCGAGGTCTAGACCCTCTGTCTCCCTGCCTCAGTTCCTGCCTTCCTGGTGTGGCTGTAGAGAGATGAATGTAGCAGAATCCACAAGAGGACATAAGGTGATCTTTTAAAAAAATATTTATTTAATTTATTTATTTGGTTGCTTCGGGTCTTAGTTGCAGCAGATGGGCTCCTTAGTAGTGGCTCGCTGGCTCCTTAGTTGTGGTATGTGTACTTCTTAGTTGCGGCATGCACGTGGGCTCTAGTTCCCTGACCAGGGATCAAACCCGGCCCCCACCCCCCCTCCACCATTGGGAGCATGGAGTCTTAACCACTGCACCACCAGGGAAATCCTGAGGAGGTGATGTTTAATTGCACTCTTCCACCCTCGGTGCTGTGGACGCTCAAGGAAGCTCTGCCTTGTGGGGAGGGCAGGTGTGTGCCCCCTTGTCTCCCACCTGGCTGGATGCCCTCTGTGGGTGAGTGTGTGTGAGTGTGCCTGTGAGTGTGTATAACTGCATGTGAATATGTGAGCACGGTGCCCATGGGAATTGCAGGTTCTCCAGGACTGCTGGGCATCCAGCGACCGCCTGCTCAGGTTAGTGTCCCATCACTTCTCTGTCTACTTACCTGCAGGCCCCTTGGTCTCTGTGCCTTCTCTCCAGGCCCTGCTTAGGCTTCTTGATGAGGAAATAATTAACCACAGAAAGATTTTCAAAGACTTTCATCCCATTATCCTGGCCAAGTTAAAAATATTGACAATGAACAGGGCTGCTGGCGGGAGGATTACAGGAAGCCGAGGGTACCTGGGGCCACTGGGAGGAAGGCCTGGTGTGTGCCTGGGCTCAGAGCCTGGCTGAGGAGACAGAGGGGCCAGGGGCTGGGCTCTGGCCTGGTCCCATTTCTTCCTCACTGTGTGAATTTGGGCAAGTTCCTTGCCCTACTGGGCATCTGCTGCCTCCTCTGTGAACTGAGGAATTTGCACTGGAATCCAGTACTTCCAAAGCATTTCCCCCCATGTAAACTGGTGATCTCCAAAACAAAACAAAAAATGGTTAATTAAGTTTGGGAAAGAACACTAGGATTTATACAGTTAAACCAGTTTCTTTATTGCAGGGCTTTTCAGGGCCTTCATTTGTTGAAAACGTTTATTTCTTTGGATAAATAACACAAATGCACATGGCATTTAAGTCAGATGGTATGGAAGGAGTTTGGGGAGCTTAGAACCCTTTCCTTCCGCTCTTCACTTCCAGCAGGCCCCACTGGCAGTTTCTAACCCACGGAGAGACGCTGTCACGGTGCCAGCAGATATGGGTGCACACTTTATCATGATAAGTGACTACGAGTTTCCCAAGGTGGCAGGGGGAATATGGAGGCAGCGTTTCTCAAACTTTCTTGACTTGACCACAGAACCACTCCCAAGCATTTCTGGGTCTAGCATCTGGAGGAACACTCTTTTGGGGGAATGGATCCCTGGTCTTCGTGTTCTGCCATGAGACTTTAGGTAGAAGGGGATCTGGCAGGGGTGCCCTGAGAGTTCAGACTCCCATCTCTGAGAACACAGCCATACTTCCGTCTTTTGCGGCCCACCCAGGGGCTGCGTTTTAGTTTGAGGGAAGGTGCGAGAGCTGGCAGTCTACCTGGGGACACTGAGGTCTGGGAGGGCAAGCACTCGCCCGGGTCAGGAGCAGGTCAGAGGCCTGGCTGGGATAGGATCTCCTGCTCCCAGGCAGTGCTCTCACACGAAGGGCCCCAGTAGGCCCACAGCTGAGCTGGGCCACAGAAGTGCTCTGACCCTGGGACAGCTCTGGGGGAGAGATCTGGGGGAGTTCTCAGAAGCATGGGAGCCCTGCCCCACACTGCATGGTCATTTCCTGAGAGACGGAGGAGATAAGATTGTGACCGGGTGCCTGGCATCTGCACAGGGTTGGTGTGACACGTGGGTTGTCTGGGACCTTTGAGTCCTGAGTACACTGCGCTGGTGTGACGTCGTGTGCCGGTGTGACGTCGTGTGCCGGTGTGACCGGTGTGCCTCTTGCTGATGTGATGTGTGCGCGTGCCGGTGTGACCGGTGTTCCTCTTGCTGATGTGATGTGTGCGCCGTTTGGCCACCGTGCAGGCTGTGTGTCGAGGTGGGCGCCAGGTGCCAGGTGGGAGCCGCGGGCAGGGCGCGGGGGTCGCGCGGTGCGCCGTGGGAGCCGACGCCGCGTGCCCCGCGCGCACGCGAGAGGGTGAGAGCTTGCATGTCCCGCCCGCGCCGCCGGGCCCCGAGGCCAGGCAGGTGTGGGCGGGCCATCGGGACCCCGCCGAGCCAGGGCCGGGAGAGCCGGCGGGAAACAGGAAGCGGGGGGAGGCGCGCGGCGGCCGGACGGCGGGGAGCCGGGCGTGCTGGCGGACGTGCGGGTGGTTGGCCGGCCGGACGCTCCTCGGCCCGGGCCCGGGCGGCGATGTGGGGA
>NW_021703783.1:90268555-90300846 GCF_005190385.1 Monodon monoceros | reverse complement strand
GCGGGGCCGGGGCCGGGGGCGGGGCCAGGGGCGCCGCGGACCCCGCCCCCCTGCGCCGGCGGAGCCGCCGCCAGAGCGCTGACCCGGGAGTCCGAGACGGCTCCGGCGTGCGGGGTGAGTCCCGGGGACGCGGGGGCCGGGCACCCGCCGGGCGGACCGGGCGCGGGAGGAGGGGGTTCCGGCGGCGACGGGCGGCTGGTCCAGCGGGCGACGCCCAGTGCTGGGATCGGCCGGCGCACCCCGCCCCCGGCGCCCGCGCTGACCCCCGCTCGCCTCTGGCCCGCAGACCCCGAAGACGCGGTCATGCCGGGCGGGGCCGAGGCAGGGGAGGCCGAGGAGGAGGCTGGGGCCGGCTCCGGGTCCGAGGCGGAGGAGGACGCGCTGTGGGAGCGGATCGAGGGCGTCCGGCACCGGCTGACGCGCGCCCTCAACCCGGCCAAGCTCACACCGTATCTGCGCCAATGCCGGGTCATCGACGAGCAGGACGAGGAGGAGGTGCTGAGCACCTACCGCTTCCCGTGCCGCGTCAACCGCACCGGTGAGCCGTGTGGGGCGCGGGGTCGGGCCTGAGCAGGCGGTGCCGGCCTTCCCTGGGGCCTTCTTCGGGACCGTCGGGCCAAGGGCTCCGATCCCCGGGGCTTCGGTCTCCACATCGGTAGAGTGGGATGGTTGGTGTGCCCACCATCCTCCCTCCTCCTGAACCACAGCGTGACCCAGCGTGTCCGCGGTGCCTAGACCGCGTCTGGATTTTTCTCCCATTTCCTGGGCCCCCCTTAGAGCAAGGGGTTGGCTGTAGTTGCCGGTGCGGGCTGGGCTTGGGACCTCCCGATCACAGCTGGTGGATTTGGCAGCTTTCCTGTGTCCTTTGATCTCTTCTGTTCTCTCTGCTCCCCCCCCGCCCCCCACTTCTGTGTGCTACACACTCCTGGGAGCGTTTTCCTCAAGTGCTCAAGACCCATCTCAGCTTTCTGAGGGTGCCTTCTCCCATAAGTTGTGCCTTTGAACAGAGCTGGCAAAGGGATGAGGGTCTAATGGTGGAATTTCAGGCGTTGGTCAACGAGAGAAATATTTTTCTTTGCGTTTGGGGATGGAGGGGGCTTCCCTGTGCCATTGAAAAGGCAGGCTGCGTTTGCTGGCCCTATATCTGTGGGGGCCGCAGGCAGCGTCTTGGGGTGCCATAGAGGGGGTGGGTCCTGGCTTTCCTGGCCGTGGCAGACGGGCTCTCCCCGCTGATGTGTTGAATCAGGCCCCTGTGTGTGTCACCGGTTCAGAAATCTGGGGAACGTGGGCCCTGGAGTATGGCGGGGTGTGGGGAAAGGGGGAGAAAGCAACTAGGCACGGGGAGAAGCCCTCACCTTGACCCTTGGGCACCGCCCCCGCCCCACTTCCCAGGGCGCCTGATGGACATCTTGCGTTGCCGCGGGAAGAGGGGCTACGAGGCCTTCCTGGAAGCCCTGGAGTTCTACTACCCCGAGCACTTCACGCTGCTCACGGGCCAAGAACCTGCCCAGCGCTGCTCCATGATCCTCGGTGAGTGGGTCCGCAGTGGGTGCCAGCGCCTCGGACACCAGTGCAGAGGTTCCTTACCCCGTCCCTGTCAGGGAGGCACTCCCATTGTCGCTGTTGAACAGATAGGGAAACTGAGGCACAGAGAGAACGGTACCGGTTTGCCCAAGGTCCCCCCAGCAGGCTGAGTGTGGGACTGCGATTCTAATGCAGTTATAGTCTAAGTTCAGAGCCCACACACTTAATGCAGCTGTTTCCCCCAAAGATGTGTCAGGCATGTGCCAGTTTACAGTTTCTTCTGTAAAAAATTCAAACACTCCAGGAGACTTGAAAGTAAATAGGAAAGATCTTTACTTCTTTCTTCAGCTCTGCTCTGCCGGTATCAGTGTGGCGAGTTTCCTTTCTCTTTGCAGTTATACACACAGACACACACACAGGGAATCATCTTACATGTCTTGCTCTGTGTTTCACTTTTTTTCAGAACAACTGATGTTTGTGTTTCTTCCACATCTGTTACACTTGTTTTAAATGACTGCGCAGTGTTTATTAGTGACGTGCCAGTCATTTAACCCATCCCCTGTTGATGGACATCTAGGTTGTTTCCAGTTTGCACCATTACAAACAATGCTGGGAACATCCTTCTAGGTGCATCTTTGTGCAAATGTGTGTCTCAGGAGGAGAGGTTCTGAGAAGTCAAATTTCTTAGAGAATGTGTATTTTAAAAGTTAAATCAGCATACATCCCTCCAGCAGTGTATGAGTGCCCATTTTGCTGTACCCTCATTCATCCTGGGGATCATTTAAAAACATTTTATGCAGTCAGATATGTGAAGAATAATGTTGTTGTTTTAAGTTTGTACTTTGTTGAGAGATGTTCACAGCTTACTAGTTAGTCAACCCTGGGCAAATGGCTTGACATTTCTGTGCCTCGGTTTTTCTGGCTTTAAAATGCGTACAATAAACAGTACCTATCTTAAGTGTTGTTGTGAAGATTAAATAAATTAATATATGTATGTAGGCCAAAGAATAAAGTCAATTGTTAGTGGTACTACTATTATTGTTATTATTATTGCTAGTGAGTTGGAACGTATTTTCCTATGTTTACCAGCCATTTTTGTTTTGGGATTTGCCTATTGATAGTTTTTGTCCACATTTTTATTTGGTTGTTTGCTTATTGATTTGTAGGAGCTTTTTATATGTTGTGGCTCTGAGTCATTTGTTATATTTGTTATATTTTCTCCCACTCTGTTACTTGTCTTTTAACTTTGTTTCTTATATCTGTCATCGTTTAGAAATCTCTTAGAGCTCTTTGATTTTGTGCCTTGTTTAGGAAGGCTTTCCCTGTCCCCAAATTGTAAAAATTGGTTCCAGTTTTCCTTCTAGTGTTCTTCCGGTTTGGGTTTTTCTGTGCAGTCTGTCATCCCCTTGGATTTTATGTATTGACTTTTCAATTTTATAAAATCCCCTTGGATTTTATTTTATGTCTTTTCTCTCCCCTGCCCCTGGCAGATGAGGAAGGGCCCGAGGGCCTGACCCAATTCCTGATGACAGAGGTGCGGCGGCTGAGGGAGGCTCGCAAGAGCCAGCTGCAGCGGGAGCAGCAGCTGCAGGCCCGGGGCCGGGTGCTGGAGGAAGAGCGGGCAGGGCTGGAGCAGCGGCTTCGGGAGCAACAGCAGGCTCAGGAGCGCTGCCAGCGGCTGCGGGAGGACTGGGAGGCGGGGAGCCTGGAGCTGCTGCGGCTTAAGGATGAGAACTACATGATTGCCATGCGTCTAGCACAGCTCAGTGAGGAGAAGAACTCGGCCGTGCTGCGCAGCCGGGACTTGCAGCTGGCGGTAGGCCCTGGGGAGATGGGGGGTGCTGTGGGAAAGGGGCAGCTTTGCAAAAAATGACGGTCATATCGTAGACAGCCGGTGTCCCAAAGCCACCATCTGTTGCATATTGGACTGTGGGCAAGTCCCTTCCCTGCCCTGTGCCTCAGTTTTCTCATCTGTAACATGGGAGTGTTGACTTATTACGGGAGCATTTATTTCATTGAATTATGACTGTGGTTTCAACTGGGAGCGATTTTGCCTCCCTCCTCCCGCAAAAAAAAACAAAAACATTTGGCCATGTCTGGAAACATTTTTGGTTGCCACAACCAGGAGTGTGCTGTTGACATCTAGTAGGTAGAGGCCCAGGATGCTGCTAAACATCCTAATTGCACAGGACGGCCCTCCACAACCAAGAATTGTCCAGCCCAAAATGTCAGCAAGTGCTGAGCCAGAGCAACCTTGGGTTACGAGGATTCCTTGAGCTTAAGTCACAGGATTTAAGACGTGTACAGTGCCTGGTACAGAGTTAGTGCTCAAAACCTGGATTATCGTTAGCCGTTGTTATTGATATCATTATTAAGTGCTACTCGATGCCACACAGGTTACGTGCATCCTGTCATGTGATCTCACTAAGGCACCATGCACCAGGTTCTCATTTTGAAATAGATACGGGTTTAGGATTGTAAAGGGATTTGCTCAAGGCTGCAGATTGGGAAATGGCACAGCCTGGGTTTGAACCAGGTCCACCTGGCTCCGGCGCTGGCCTCCGCCCCATGATGCTGTTCTGTTTGCTCCTGTCCAGGTGAAATCTCACCTGATTCTTTTCCATCAACGAGTGAGGCCATGCCTCTTACAGGCTGAGAAACTGAGCCTGTCTTTCTTGGTTCCTTGCTGCAGAGAGCTGTCCCAAGGATTTGACAGTGCCCGCGGCACACAGTAGGCTCTCCCCAGTCATACCCAGAGAGGTTCCACAGGGGGGATTCTGACTGTGGGATTTGAAGCCCCCTGACCCCATGAGCCTCAGCTGTGGCTGGAGCTCCCCAGGGGGTGGCAGGTGCCCGTGGATGATGGGTGGCACGTGTGAGGCTGTCAGTGCGGTGCACTGGTGCGCTGGAGCCTGCGGCCGTGCGTGCTGGGGGTTTGATGTCTGGGGAAGGGAGTCCTGATTGGGGGTGTTGAGGCCACAGGTTGACGGGCCCAGGCTGCCAGGCCTACTTTAGCCTCAGCTTCCTCATCCTTGAAGCGCAAGGTCATGGATGCAGATGACGTCACAGCAAGACAGCACCTCCTGTGCAGCAGGCATGGCCCTCTGGGCTTGCCGTCCATCAACTCCTTTAATTTCCCAGCACCTCCATTGGAATGGGGGTTGGGAGGGAACTCTGTTATTATCCCCATTTATGGATGAGGAAACTGAGGCACAGAGAGGTTGGTTGGAGTGCTTTCCCAAGGTTCGAAGATTGAGCATTTCTGACTTTGCTCTGGGCACTGCTGGGAGTGGGGTGGGGTGGGCTGGGGTGGGGGCCGGTGGGGAGAGCCTGCTCAGAGAGGACAGCACGATGGCCACCGGCCCCCCTGGGTGTTGGGAGGGGCTGTGGCCTGCACGGTTGGTCTCACCTTTGTGACTGGGGTGGGGGATGCCCTGTGTGTGTGTGCAGCTGCCTGGAGTCTCCTGGGGTTGGGTAGGGGGATGTAGAAGAGGTGTCGGAGGTTCTCTGTGTGTCTGCGGTTCAGCTGTAGGTGCACACAGTATGGCCCTAGGGGTATGGAGATCTGCCAGTAGGCAGATAATAGCTGCTTTTTCCCAGTTTAGCGATGGAGGGTAAGGGATGAAATTCAATTAATAGATAAGCTTTTCTTTAAATGTAGCTACCCTACATTTGCCTTAACTTACTGGAGCTTTTTGGCGACAAATTAACAAAGGCTTTGCCGATGGAAAGCCTTTTCTCGGCAGCTTGGGTTCCCTCCCCCTGTGGACAGGTGTGTAGTGGCTGTGATTTAACACTGTGTTTTATAAGGTGCAAATGTAATGAGCTGTTATTCCTAAGCAACATAAACTTAAAGGAACGAACGCTATAATTTTGTGCTAAGTGAGTTTGTACACCAGGATTAAATGCATCCGTATTTCTTGGCGTTCAGCGGAGAGTCCCAGGTGCCCCGTCCCCTGAGCTCATCGGGGGAGCCTGCTGGCCGTGGGTTGGGTGGGAGGCCATGGTGTGTGGCTGCGGTTTGCTGGAGAGGGTGTGACCACGTTTGCCCTTGTAACTAGCTGTCTTTCTCTGGCAGTTCACAAAGCGTGTTTTGTGAGGGGAAAGGAATGTGAGAGTCATGAATTTCTTTCTGAGTCCTCTGCGGAGGAGGAGTGGGGGTGGTAATTCGTGGAACGGCCTGACCCAGCCTCCAGACCCTTGCGTGTGTGTGTGTGTGTCGTGGGCGGGGGGAGGAGGGGGGCGCCATGTCAGGCTCTGGGGGTGTGCGGCTGCAAGTCCTTTCCAAGCGAGGTCAGGGCACTCCTAGGGCACCAGATGTCAGCATGCCTGAGTATAGCCCCAGAGGTCATTGTGCCCTTTTTCCAACAGTGACTTCATTTTGTGGCCTGCCACCTGCTTCTCCTCTTGTCACTGTCTAGCCATCACAGGTCTAGCCACCTGGACCTGCTGCACACCAGACCCCGCATGAATTTGGAAATTCACTCTGGCTGAGTGCATTCATAATCCAGCAAACTGGCCGTGCATATCTGCTGTCTGCCAGGCGGCCACCACCCAGCCGCCCACCCAGCACCCTTGGCCAGTTTCTGCTGCCCACACTGAACCGGTGACAGTTGGGGTCCTAGGATTTTATTTAAAGCTGTAAAGATAGCCGCTGTCACACCCTCAGCAGCTCCATAGTTTAAAGGCCTCCGTCCACCTGCTGTCTTGTTTGATTCCTGCAATGACTTTGGGAGGCAGGTGGTGGAGCAGGGGGATTGAATGGGCCCATTTTCCTGATGGGAAAACTGAGGCTCAGAGGAGGTAAGTGACTTGCTCAGGATGACAGAGGGTAAAATGGTACAATTGAAATATGGATCCCGGACTTGGAATTCATGTTGGAGTGAACCAATCTCATAATCTTCCCAAGTGGAGGCTCTGGTAGGAATATCTTTAAGGGAGGGTGAGACTCACATGTGTTCCATGAGTGTATGTTGAGTGGGGAGGCTGGGTGAGAGGGGGACATCCTGGCCCCTGGGCTGGGTGAAACCCTCAGAATCCTCCTCCTCCTTCTTCCCCCCACAAGGAGATGAGGAGATTGAGGCACAGAGAGGGGCTGTGACTTGCCCAAGGCCACACTGAGTTAGAGGCCGAGCTGGGCCCAGCCCCTGGGTCCTCCTATTCTTGGTGCAGCCCTCCTTCCCCTCCGTTATGCTGGTCCTGTGCACAGTGTCAGAAGTGTGGGACAGAAGAGCGTGTTATATACGGCCCCTCCACCCACAAGTCCTTGAGGCAGATTCCCCTGGGAGGGTGGCTTGGCCTTGCTGCCTCCCTTCCTTCCTTATTGTATTTGTCCAGCCTGTCCCTTCTTCCTAGACACGTCTGGGGAGGACACCTGCTTGGGCCTCTCTGGGAATCGGGGAGGCACCCAGGAGTGTGGGACAGGACCCCTCCTCTCTGGGCTGGCTGGTACTCCCTCCCCGAGCTGACCCCTGTCCTGGGCCCCAGGTGGACCAGCTGAAGCTCAAGGTGAGCCGGCTGGAAGAAGAGTGCACACTGCTGCACAGGGCCAGGGGGCCGCTCCCTGCGGCCGAGGAGAAGGAGAAAGAGCCTGACAGCGCGGACCTGGTTTCCGAGCTGCGCGCAGAGAACCAGCGGCTGGTGGCATCGCTGCAGGAGCTGCAGGAGGGCCTGCAGCAGGTACGGGGTCGGGGGTGGGGGCGAGTGGGGGCAGTGCCGGGGGGCGGGGGGAGGCCAGACCCTCCTGCTGCTCACTCGTCCCCCTGAGGCCTGGAGAATGAGGATTCTAGATCCGGGGATCTGAGATCTGGATGGAGTCCTGGCTGGCCCCTTGTCTTAAGCTCTGAGTGGAGGGCCTTCAGTGCTCAGCTTGCGCTGGGTGTTGAGTCTGGGGTCTGCGGGGGGTGGGGGGGGGGGTGGTCAGGTGGGGCAGGAAGCCTCTAAACTCCCTGAAACTGGGTACCTGATTTTGTGTGTGAGCATTTTTCCGGGGAGAGGGCCTCAGCTTTCCTTGGCTTTGTAGAGGAGTCTGACCCTGGAAAGCTTGAGACCCCTGGGTGGCCCTGGAGCTTGCTCAGGGTCCTGTGGCAGGTTGGGGGCAGTGTGGGCCTACCACCTGGCCACTGCTCCTGTGGGAAGTGGGGGAGGGAGCCGGGGCTCTGGTGTATTTCACAGGGTTGGGCGTGCCGGCTGGGGTGTGGGTCTGTGGGCTGGATCTTAAGCCTTCGGTCTACCTCCCTGGGCCAGGCTCAGACCCTGTGAAGACCCATTGTCGGGGTGGGGGGAATAGGCCTTGGAAATATTACCCGTCTGCTGTCCTGGGTGGCAGGTAGGGCCCAGAGCAAGAGAGAACAGGCCTGGTTCTTGTTGAAGAATAAGGTCCTGGTCCAACTTGTCTGAGCACGCCCACATCCACTTACCTCATTTGTACCCCCAGATGCTCCCTGGAGGGTGGGCAGGGCTGTTGGCGCCACACACACTCTACAGAGGGGGAAGCCGAGGTCCAGAGAGGTCAAGGCCCTTGGCCAAGGTGGCAGAGCTAGTAGGGTGGGGCTGAGGGCTGAGGGCTGTTTGTCCCCCTTACCCCACACTCAGGGTGGGCCCTGAGCCAGGGGCTGAGGCAGCCCTGAACTCTGACCCCACAGGAGGCAAGCCGGCCAGGGGCCCCAGGCTCAGAGCGCATCCTCCTAGACATCCTGGAGCATGACTGGCGGGAGGCGCAGGACAGCAGGCAGGAGCTGTGTCAGAAGCTGCACACCGTGCAGGGGGAGCTGCAGTGGGCCGAGGAGCTGCGGGACAAGGTAATGTCCACATCTCCCCCCTCCCCTCGCACCTGCCTTGCCCCCACCTGCCTTCTTCTTTTTTAACATCTTTATAATTGCTTTACAATGGTGTGTTAGTTTCTGCTTTATAACAAAGTGAATCAGTTATACATATACATATATCCCCATATCTCTTCCCTCTGGCGTTTCCCTCCCTCCCACCCTCCCACCTGCCTTCTTGCTAACCGCCTGGGGAGGGCATCACCAGTTTACTTCAGCCAGCCTTCCCCCAGCATCCGCTGTACGCCAAGTCCTGTGCCAAGAACTGTGCATTCATTTGCCCTCAAATATGTATTGAGATCGATCGGTGAACGGAACAAAGGTCCCTGCTCCTGGGGAGGGCAGATTCTAGCAGGGGAGACAAACAGGACTCCATACACGTAATCCGCAGTCCGTTACCTCATGTCACAGAG
This sequence comes from Monodon monoceros, assembly GCF_005190385.1. Taxonomy (NCBI): domain Eukaryota; kingdom Metazoa; phylum Chordata; class Mammalia; order Artiodactyla; family Monodontidae; genus Monodon; species Monodon monoceros. The sequence goes on along the minus strand of NW_021703783.1, from coordinate 90,292,088 downwards.
GGCGATGAGTGCTGTGGAACAAGTAGAGCGGGGTAAGGGGGCAGATTGCACTTGAAATGGGGAGGCCCAGGTTGGCTGGGACGGGGTTGTTATCCCCATTTTACAGATCAGGCAGCTGAGGCCCAGTGAGGTGATGTCAGTCAGTGGCCCAGGCCACCCAGCTGGGGAGGTGGGCACTCATTATTGGGGCTCAGGCCTCTCTCCCTGGACCTGCTGGACACCAGCTGGTTAGCTGCCCCTGTCCCCAGCCCTGGGGTCCGGCCTGGGCGTGTCCCACCCCGCTCCGCCTGCCCACAGTACCTGCAGGAGATGGAGGACCTGCGGCTGAAGTACCGTACACTGCAGAAAGACTGTGACCTGTATAAGCACCGCATGGCCACCGTCCTGGCCCAGCTGGAGGAGATCGAGAAGGAGCGGGACCAGGTGAGCCCGGCCTGCGGTGTGCCCGGCCCTGGTTTTCGTCCAGGGGAAGATGACGAGAGGCAGACAGGACTGGAATTGTAGACAGAGATGAGCAGTACCCTTATCAGTTTAGGAGGGGACAAGTAGGCCAGGAGAAACAGTCAGGGGGCCTGAGATGTGCCAGCCCATCCCCTCAACACACCTGCCTCACTGGGCTCTTGTGACAGGTACAAAGTTGGTCCTGGCGGCCTTTGCATCTGAATCCCTTGTTCTCCCTGCCTCAAGGGCAAGGCCTACACAGTGGGAGGTACTTACAGATATTTGCTGGTGAAGAAATCCTCAAAAGTTCTGGCTCCCAGGCCCTGGGTACCATAGCCCTCATCTCCTGAGGCCATAGGGTAGGCTGAGGACCTCGGGCCAGTTCCTCCGGGCCCGCAGCCCTCCTTGCGTGAGGCTCCCCATGCAGCGGGAAGGGCAGGAGGTTTTGTCCTTGGACCACGTTTGAATCCCACTAGAGGAGGTGAAGTGTACACGTGAGAATGGGCCTCAGAATCCCCTGGAGGGCCTGGTGAAAGCTCAGATTTTAGGCTTCGTCCCCAGACATTCTGATTCGTGTGGTCTGGGGTGGGCTCAGGAATGTGCGCTTCACCTGCCTGCTCCCAGCCTGTGGGCCTCTGGCCCCAGCTCCCTCTGAGACAATGGGTAGCAGGTCCTGGCCATGGGCCCAGCTCTCAGGGACCCTGGTCTTCACTGTGGGGAAAGGCACTTCGGGGGCACTGGGCTGGATTTGAACCCTGAAGGCTGGGAATAAAGACCCCTGCACCCAGTGGGTCCCACAGAAGAGTTCTAAGTTGTTTCGGGGAAACGGTACGAGCCTGGACTCTGCAGCTCTGTCCCTGCTGGCTTGGTGTCCACGTCTGTAAAATGAGAAGAGTGAGAGTCTCTAAGTCAGAGAGTTACTGTGAAGATTAAATGAGCTGATACTTAACACAGAGGGCCTGGCACCCAGGAAGTCCTTAAGAAATGTTAGCTGCTGTTCCTGTTGCCACCCCCGCATCTGAGAGGTCAGAGGCCAGGACAGCTGAGCCGATGTGGCTCCTTCAGCTGCTGGCCCAACACCCTCCCTGCCCTCTCTCACCAGGCCATCCAGAGCCGAGACCGGATCCAGCTGCAGTACTCACAGAGCCTCATCGAGAAGGACCAGTACCGGAAGCAGGTCCGGGGCCTGGAGGCCGAGCGGGATGAGCTGCTGACTGCGCTCACCAGCCTGGAGGGTGCCAAGGTCCTGCTGGAGGCGCAGCTGCAGCGGGTCCAGGGTGGCCCCTACCTCAAGGTGAGCAGGGTCAGGAACCCAAGCTGGAGCTCTTGGCCAGGGTGGGACCTGGTGGGAGAACTCAGCCGGGGGTGGGGACAGGGGGGACCCATTGGGAGTCCTCAGCTGGGCCTGGGAAGATGCAGGTTCTGGGAGGAAATACATGGGTCTTGGCTGGAGCCCTCACCCAAGGTCAAGAACATGGCAGTCTTGGAGGGCCCTGTTGGCCAGGGTGAACAAAATGTCGCTCGGGTAGTTGTGGGTTGGTGTATCAGGGAACAAGACAGGAGCATGGGAGTCTCTGAGCTTCTGGAGTTGCACCTGGGGCACAAAGAATAGTTTGAAGCCTGGCTTAGCATATACTTGGAGAAGCCCGGCTGCCTGAGGGCCTGTGAGCATCTTAGAATGCAAAATGTGGGCCCTAGAAGTCCCTCAGAGACCAGCTAGTCCAGTTCCCTCATTGCACAGGGCCCAGAGAGGGTCAGAGGCTTGCCCGAGATCACACAGCCAGCCAACAGTGGAGCTGAGCCCCCAGATGCCTTATAAACCAGACACTGGCTCTCAGATCTCTGCCTGGAACTCTGCCTTTTCCTATCTTGGGTTTGCTTAAAGATGATCAGTTGAGTTTAATGCTTGAAGAAATAGAACAAAGGAAGTGTGAATCTGTGATTTCTGACTTTTAAAAATCCTCAGTGGCTTTTAGGTAAAGGCAAAACCCCTTACCGTGCCCTAGAGGCCCTACAGGGTGCCCCTCCGCCCCTGAGCCTGGTTCTCTCGGTCTCAGCCTTTTAATTCCTGGAATGTGTCACAGTGCTGCCTCAGAGCCTTTGCACATACTGTTCCATCTGCCTAGACCATCCGCCCCAACTTTCACACCTCCTTATCCTTGAGTTCTCAGTTCCAACCACACTTTCTCTGGAAAGCGCTCTTATGCCCCCGGCTGGGTGGGGCCTTTGAGTCCCTTCCCCACCCTGGCTACCTTCCTGCCTGGCCCTCCTGGCCGCTGAGCCTTACTTCCTTCATCTATCTGCTTGTTTATAGCTTATCTCCTCCACTAGGGTGTGAGCTCCACAAGGGCAGAGATCCAGCCCTCCTTCCCCACCACATCCCTGTTCCCAGCAGGTGTTGAGAAAATGGCAGGGGCTGGCCCTGGCCCAGGGCTGCTGACCTCTCCCCACCCCCTTCCTCTCCCAGGCCTGTGCCTCTTCCCATTCCCTGTGCTCCAACCTCAGCAGCACCTGGAGCCTGAGCGAGTTCCCCTCCCCGCTGGGAGGCCCTGAAACAGCTGGGGAGGCGGCTGTCACAGGGGGATCTGAGCCCCACACCTCGGTAAGACACCTGCCCTAGCCCGGACATGGCGGGTATGGATGGCCATCGTAGAATTACTGACACGTAGAGTACTCTCCAGTTTGCTGACAGTTCGGTTTCACACGAGAGGAAATCGAGGCCCACGAAGGCCAAGTGCCTTGTTTAAGCGCACGCAGAGCCAGCTCAGTGCTGGGCCTGGGCCTGGCTGCCGGGAGACCTGGGGAGCCACTCACATGCCCATAACCTTGCAGAGCCTACCCCTCGGCTCTGGGCCCTAGTTCCCATCTGTGAAATGGGCACAAACTAGGTATGATGAGTTGTGGGCAGGTCCCGTGGGGGTGATCAGGCCCTGCTGTGGCTTTGCAGGAGGAGGCCACGGACAGCGAGAAGGAAATCAACCGGCTCTCCATCCTGCCCTTCCCCCCCAGCGCCGGCTCCATCCTCCGCCGGCAGCGGGAGGAGGATCCCGCACCCCCTAAGAGGTAAACAGCTTCCTCCCAGGATCCCTGATGCCAGAGTCAGGTCCAGGCTGTCACCTCCCTTTACTGCCCTTAAATGGCTGGAGCTCTGGAAACCCAGGTTGCAGGAGTCATGGGCATGAATGAGGTCAGGGGTTAAGACAAGGTCAAAGGGCAGAGTGGGCTCAGTCCCTGCTGAGCACCTTGACATGAAAGTCACTGGAGGTCAAGCCTCAAAGATCCTTAATCCAGGGGGAAGCCTGGGTGGTTCAGGGCTAGGAGACATGGCGGAAGTTCCCAGGGGTCAGGGACCTCAAGCAAGAAAGTCAGGCCCCAGATTCAAGCAGCAGCAGAAAATGGGGGCCAGAAAAACTGAACCGTATCACTGATGGCAAGACCAAGGGCAGGAGACGCCTCCTGGCATGTGTCCCCCGTCATGGGCTTGGTCCGATGGATGAACTTGCCACGACAGGTGTGTGATGGGGAGATCATGGTCTAGTGTTGGAGGGAGGCAGAGCCCAGAGTCACGAATGACGAAGGTAGAAAGCGAGGCTGAGATGAGGCGTGAGAAGTCAGGGCAGCCTTCTGGGAGGGGGTGGCATTAAAGGACAGGCTAGGGCATTCTAGGTGGAAGAGCCGGACAGAGGTCAGGGTGTTAACTTCTTCTGTGTGTTTAGGGGACTGGGTGGCACGAGTGCACTGTGCCCAAGGCCCCTCCCGGGGTCTAGCCTGCACGCGCTTGGGGGTTGCAGGACATTTGGGAGGCACCGGAGCGCCGTGCTCAGTGCGGGCCCCTCTCGCCCTCTCTCTGCGCAGGTCCTTTAGCAGCATGTCGGACATCACAGGTAAAGGCCCGGGGACTCCGTGGGGAGGGCTCATCTGGGGGCTATGCTGCCTGCTCTGCCCTTGGCCTGCATCCCCCTCCCTGAGGCTTTGCTATCCTCTGGCCGGGCAGGGAGGCTCTGCTTGGGAGGCCCTGGGGGAGTTGCTTCCCACCTCTCACCCCGAGCCCACCCTGGTCCTCTCTCCTGGTCCCGGCTGTGCTCTATGGGGCTCCTCAATTCCAGCCTGTCCTCCACGCTCTTCTGGGAAACTGAAGGGTCACCCTGGCCAGCCCGGGCCCAGCCCTGAGCCCCGTGAGTCCAACGTGTTCCAGGGGCCTCAAACCTGCCAAATCCCCAGGCCTCTGGGCCATGGGCCATCCCAGGGCTTGAGGGGCTCAAGCCCGGGCCCTAGCCCATTGCTCAGTCTGGCACCCCTAAACCTCCTCCTCTCCAGGGAGTGTGACGCTTAAGCCCTGGTCCCCTGGCCTCTCCTCGTCCTCGTCCTCCGACAGCGTGTGGCCTTTGGGAAAGCCGGAGGGCCTTCTGGCCAGAGGCTGTGGCCTGGATCTCCTCAACAGGTACTGCAGCTGCCCGGGGGGGTGGGTGGGGGTGGAGCTGGGGGGCTGGTTCGGGTTCCCAGAGAGGGGCGAGCAGGGGCGAAGCCTTCGCCTCACGGCTGTCACACCATTGAGGTCTTTAGACAGAGTCACACGTGGGATTCATATGCCGTCACCACCGCTTATCGTCTGGGAGACTTGGGCTGGTCACTTCACCTCCCTGGGCCTCAGCTTGCTCACTGGCTAAAGGGCCACAGTGATGTCTTCCACAGGTGGTGTTCGGAGGTTTAGGACTCGTGGCAGCAAAGCCCCCCACTTTGCCAGGCGGGTGGTGGGTAGATGGTAGCTGTTACTCGTGCTGCTTGCCTGTCCTCCCGGCTTGGGGTTCCCAGCAGGACTGAACCTCCCAGCAAAGTTCACGCTGAGGGTGGGGTGGGGCCCCTGCAGCTGGGCTGGCCCCAGGCCCACAACTGAAGTCATGAATCGCCTCGGCCCAGAGCATGCTGCAGGCCATGTGCTCTGTCCGTTTCGGTGGATGCGTGGTCTCCCTGCTCAAGACTGTCCGTGATCTCAGGAGGGCAGGAGATGGAGGAGGCCGGTCTGAGAATGTGGCCTTTGAACTCAGGAGCAGGCATGGGGGTGCCGCTGGGTGACCTGGAAGAAGAGAGAACAGAATCTGTTCAGGGATGGACCTGGAGTTTGGTGGTGACTGGAGTGTGAGGGTGGGGGAGGGGAAAGGCGAAAGGCTAGGGCAGGCTTTGTGAGTCAGGATGGGGAAGTGTGGATTTTGGCTTGTGCACCCTGGGAGACCTGGTGGTGGCTGGGGGAGCTTAGCTATTACTAAATGCAGGGCCGGCTGCTGGCTGCCTTACAGCATTCCCTCTGTCCTGGGAGGCAGGCATTATTATGATTACCCCTGTTTTGTAGAAGAGGAAACCGAGGCTCAGAGAGGTTAACTGACTTGCCTGAGGTCACACAGCTGGGACGTGCCAGGGCCAAGGTGCAGAGTGACCTGATCAGATTTGGGGTTTGGAGGGGGCATAGGAAGCGCTGGTGTCAGAGCTGGAATGCGGGGGATGCTGATCACAGAGTGCAGGTCACACAAGAAATCAGGGCACAGCAGAGCCAGGGGCCTCCTGCCTCCTGGAAGCGGCTTGGCCAGGTCCCTGCCCCCACTCTCACCCTCCGGCACAGGGCCCGGTGCGACATTGTTTCTCACTGTGCAGGACGTGCTTCTGGGGGAAGGGGCGGAGGCACCTCCCTTCCTGCCTGCCTCGGCCCTTCCTCCCTTCCTCTGCTCAGGCCTGCAGCAGGGGTCCTGGCTGCTGTCCAGGGGGCGCTGGGATGCAGCAGAGGGAGCTGGAGGTTCTGGCCCAGCCCCCACCTGGGCCCCATGATCACGTGGGGCCACCTCTGCTGCCCACGAAGTTCCTGGGGAGGAGGGAGATGGGGGAAGAACGAAGACTGAGGTGGACCGGGAGAGAAGGGGGTGGAGCGATGGGAGGTCAGGGACTCGAGTGCCCTAACGGGCTGGCGAGTGCTGTTTGCATGTGTCCTGGGCTGGAGGCAGGGTTACAGCTCAGAGCACAGGGGGAAGAACAGACTTGGGAGCCAGCTGAAGACCAGGCTCTGTCACTCGCTACTGTGGGGCCTTGGGCAAGTCATTTAATTTCTCAGTGCCTCAGTTTCCTGCTCTGTAAAATGGGTTCACAATAGTGCCTGTCCCCTGGGGTCATTGTTGGGGGTTCCGGTCCTCCTACTAGAGTGCTTAGTACAATGCCTGGCTCGCGGTGAGCGGGAAGCTAGCTCTTAGCTATTATTATTGGTGTTGTTGTGGCTTAACCCTCAGGGTAGCCCTGCAAGCCCCATTATACAGATGAGGAAAATGAGACTCAGAGTCGGGAATGTGTCCCATGGCCACTTGGTGGTGGAGCTGGGGATTCTGTTGTCCCTTCCTCCCGTCGAAGCTACTTTAACCTCGCACCCGTGTTAAGTGCCCACTGTGCTCTGGGCATTTCAGCCCTCTGCTCTCACCTGCCCCTCTTGGCTCCCAGGGCCTTGGGGCAGGGCAGGATGGGGGACATGGATGGACAGGCAGAAAAAGAGTGAAAGTGAGGTGCTGAATGGGGAGGGCACTGGGAGAGTATTGGGGTGCTGTCTCCCGGGCAGGGCCACCCCTGTCCGAGCTTGTCACGTAGACATTGGGTCTCCAGCACTGGCCGACCTTGCACAGGGAGGGTTTGGATAGGTCATCACCTGACTCCACCACTCACCACGTGTGTAACCCTTGTCAAGTTATAACTTCCCCAGGGCCTCAGTTTCCCTCTTCTCTAATGTGGGGGGAATAACAGGTGGCTCCTGAGGGTTGTCGGGAGGATTCAGTGAGGCAATCTGTGTGACATGCTTAAGTGTCAACTTCAAAGGTCCCTGGCCTGCCTAGGGATCTTCCCACAGTGCCCTGGGGTGGGGCAACACTCATCCAGGCCACTTAGCCCATCACTGCTCAGGGCTGGCAGAGTGAAGGACTTGGCCCCATTCCCCTGTGACCCAACTCCTGACCTGACACTGGGGAAGTGTCCTGGGACCCCATCCTTTCCACCCCCCACAGGCAAGGTTGGGGTCAATCAGAGTGTGCTGCCCGAGACCCAGAAGTCCTGAGAGGCTGGAGCAGGCAGCCCCTGCCCCCTACGCATTCCTTTCTCTTCCGAACCCACTTGTCTGCTGAGGCCTGGGGCTGAGGGACCTGGCCTGGACCCTGCCCCCAATGAACCGCCAGGTAGTAGCCTGGGGCTGTGGAGGCTCAGAGAAGTCACTTGGTCCCTTGGGGAGGTGGGCAAGGGCGTCCTGAAGGAGGAGATGCCTGAGCTGGGTCTCAGTGCCTGAGCTGGGTCTCAGAGCAGCAGGAATTGGCAAGAAAAGCCTGAAAACCTGGGGTGGCTGAGAAATTGCCCTGATCCTGGAATTACAGGGAGGGGAGGGGGCGTGCTTAGGCAGGGGTGGGTGGTGAGCAGGTCGGTCCTGGAGGGCCTGGATGCGGGCTGCCCGCTGGGCCCTCGACTGGGGAAGCTGTGATGGTCAGTTGTCTGTGGGTTTGAAATGGGTGGGGAAATGGGGCCACAGGGAGGTGACTGGTCCTGACTCACACCTGATGACAGTGAGTATCTATTATTGAGCACTTAGATTCACTGGGCACTGTTCCAACAACGTCCCATTTTTTTTTTTTTTAAGTAATTTTATTTTATTGATTGATTGATTGATGGGCTGCGTTGGGTCTTTGTTGCCGTGCACGGGCTTTCTCTAGTTGTGACGAGTGGGGGCTACTCTTTGTGGCGGCGTGCGGGCTTCTCATTGTGGTGGCTTCTCTTGTTGTGGAACACGGGCTCTAGGCACACGGTCTCAGTCGTTGTGGCTCACGGGCTCTAGAGCACAGGCTCAGTAGTTGTGGTGCGCGGGCTTAGTTGTTCCGCGGCATGTGGGATCTTCCCAGACCAAGCATCGAACCTGTGTCCCCTGCACTGGCGGGCGGATTCTTAACCACTGCGCCACCGGGGAAGTCCCATGTCCCATGTTTTAACTCATTGAGTTGTACAATGAGGTAGGTAGATGCAGGTGGGACTGCTGAGAACGACGCAAGCAACCTGGCCGCCTGGCCCCGGAGTTCCTGCTGGTGCCCTCCATGCCACTTTTCTCAAACTCTTCTGACCACAGCCCTCCACGTGAGAAACCCAGTACATGTGCCTGAAACAAAAGGGTTACAGGAAGATAGTTGGATTTACTTGAAGGGAGGCAGGCTTCTGTTTTCTATTCCATTCCATTAAAAAACAGTGCTGGTCATGACCCAGTGAATTTCACAACCCATTTAGTTGGAAGGCCCTGCAGCCCTCTGGTTTCCACCTCTACCTGCATTATCTCTATATTTGACCCTCACACCCACAGTGGGAGACGGGTGCCATCATCGTTCTTGCTTTAGGGATGCAGGGACAGAATCAAGTGGCCAGCTCACTTGTCCAAGGCTAGGCCACAGCGAATGCTGGGGTTGGAGCTGGACTGTGTGGCTTCAGCCATCGGGCCATTGTGCAGCATAGCCAGGCCTGGCCTCAGGCCTCCTGTCTCTGCTGAGGCCTTTCTGTGCCACACTGATGTGGCCAGGACAGTCCTGGGGCTGAAGGAGCCTGTCAAATCAGCCCTGATGCCTCTAGCACCCATGTCTAGCCCCAGCCCCTGGGGCCTGGCTCTCTGTTTGGACTGAGGGGGCAGGAGCCAAGTCGGACTCCCCAGGGCCAGGGTTCCCCCCCTGCATGGGTGCTGATTGCGTTAAGGTCTTTGCAGCCTTGCCCACCCCGGGCTGGCAGCAGGGGGCAGTGTGGCCCTGTGGCTGCAGCTGCCACGGTGGGTGGGGAGGCGAGTGAAAGCTTGGGTTCTTCCTGGGCCCCCTCTCCAGCTGGGGCACACCCATGGACCCTGGTCTCTCTTCTTCCCCAGAACTGTGGGGGCCCATGGGGAGACTTGTGGTCAGTTGTCACTTAGTCTGGCCACAGGGCCTCACCACTTCTCATCCGGGGACAGGCAGAGCCCTGCCATGATGGGGGTTTGGTGACTCACTGCCCATGAGAGGAAGGCCAGGTGCCTTCATTCCGAGCCCTCCATAGGCTGGCTCCAGCTTGCCTTTTCTGGGAGTTAATTAGGGCAAGGAGCTTAGCACGGTGTCTGGCACGTGGGAAGCACCCAGGGTTTCCTGCTACTATTATTATTGTTGTTATTAAGTTCTTCCACACTGTATCCTGTATCCTGTCCTCCACACCTTTGCCCATGCCAGCCCTTCAGCCTGGAGCCGTGTGCTCTCTGTTGGGTCCCGAAGTGCTTCTAGTTTTCACCGTGATGTATGTAGCCCAGCTGCTGCTTCCTCTGGGAAGTCCCTCCCCTGTGTGCTGCCACTGCCAGCAGTAACCATCTCTGATCTGTTGTGATCTAAAGGTGACCTCCCGCCCTAGACTATGAGCATAACAAGCTTATATTAGTGATCTGCTATGTGCCAGACACTGTGTTTGGTGGTAGGGATCTGAAGCTGAACATGACAGCAGGCTTATTCTCAGGGCGTTCTTTCTGAGCGAGGCAACAAATGGGAAAATACAAAAACGCGGGGCTTCAGCAGGAAGCTCCGCCTCACCATGTGCAGGGGTTGGGGAGGGAGAGGTCGCTTTTGACCTGAGCTTTGAAGGATGAGCAGAATTTGCCAGGCAGAGAAGAAGGGGGTGGGCATTCCCTGCAGGTGCAGTGGCCCGGGGTGGGAGTCATGGCATCCTTGGGGAATCACTATGGTTCTCCAAGAATGTTGAACTGAATCAAAATACTGAACGCTAATTCCCATCTCCTTTCTCTCTTCTCAGGTCTCTGGCCATCCGAGTGTCTGGCTGGAGCCCCCCGGGGGGACCTGAGCCCCAGGACAAGGGCCTAGATGGCCTGTCATTCCTCGGGGACAGCTGGTCTGGGGCTGTCGTTCGGAGGGTGCTCTCTGGGCCAGGATCGGCCAGGGTGGAACCAAGAGAGGTGAGGCCCCGCCCCTCTGAGCTGGGGGCGGAGTCAGTGCTTTAGTTGGGGATGGACACCCTCTGATTGGTGGATCTAGGTCACTGGGCGGAGTTTCTACGGATTGGCCGAAGCTGAGGCGGGCTCAGTGACTAGCGGCTGGTTGCCCCGCCTCAGCCAGCATCAAATGAAATCTGATTGGGCAGGGGCTGGGAGGTGGGGCAGATTGACTGAACCTGGACACATCCCCACCCTTACACGTGGGAAAGACCAGACTGAGACCGGCTGGGTGAGGAGGGCAGTTGCCAAGAGCAGTGTCTGACTGGGCACCACCCTGTGCGGTGGGGGCAGCTGAATTTTGAGACATGGTCACCCCCACACCCGATGTCCTCCAGCCCCAGGGCTGTCTCCGGAAGCCCTGGGAAACTCAATTCCCTCCCTGCCTGGGTTTTCTCCCAGCCAAGGGCAGAGGCTACTGGCTTGGAGCGGGCAGTCCTGGAAGGCGAGGCCCAGCAGAGAAACTTGCCCTGGAACCAGACATCCACACTCCCTCTGATGGACTTCAAGGGTAAATCTGGCCTGGGGGGAGGGACTGAGGACTCGGGAGTCCTAGAAGGTCAGAACTGAGGGCCCAAGAGAAGGCTCATCTGGTCCATAGTGTGGGTGGGACAGCCAAGGCCTGAGAGGGGGATGCTCCGCCTCCTGACCCCTGGCAGTTCCCTTCCCTCCCACGCCCCTGCCTTCTTGCCGGTTGTCCTTGTGCCCTTCCTCTGTCTTCTCCTCAGTAAACAGCTTACAGTGAAAGGAGCACTGGATAGGAGTCCAGAGACCTGGGTTCGGGTCCTGGTTCTGTCCCGAGTGGGCTTGGTGGCTTTGGGCCCCAAGGCCCAAAGGGCCCCACCCTCTCTGAGCCTTGGACTCTCACTTTAAGAAGGGGAAGGTGGGGACTTCCCTGGTGGGCCAGTGGCTGGGACTCCTCGCTCCCAGTGCAGCGGGCCTGGGTTCGATTGCTGCTCGGGGAGCTGGATCCGCGTGCCACAACTAAAGATCCCGCATGCTGCAACTAAGACCTGGCGCAGCCGAATAAATGAATAAATATTAAAAAAAAAAAAAAAAAAGAAGGGGAAGGTGGGGTCCTGGCCGCTCAGGCCTCGAGAGGGCCACATCTGTGGCCTCTCTGAGGCTGATGCCTGACTTTCCCCTCTCCTTGTCCTCCTTGCTGCCCCCTGCCTGTCCACGCCCAGCGTGCCAGTCCTTCCATGAGGCCCTAGACGCCTGGGTGAAGAGGCCGGGGGCCGAGCCCTTCTACATTCGAGCCAACCTCACCCTGCCTGAGCAGACCGACCCCCATGCCCTGTGCGTGAAAGCCCAGGAGATCCTGCGGCTGGTGGACCCGGCGTACAAGCGGCGGCAGGAGTGGTTCTGCACGCGGGTTGACCCCCTCACGCTGCGGGACCTGGACCGGGGCACTGTGCCCAATTATCAGAGGTGACACTTCCAGCAGCCCTGGGAGCTGGGACTGGGATGGGGGACTCTTTCTCCCTCCTTCAGTTCCTCGCCATCCTCTGGGACAGGAATGGGGGACTGGAGGAGAGAAGGTGAGGGGCTCCCCTTCTCCCTACAAACGCGTGACACGACCCCCTTACACAGAGCCCAGCAGCTCCTAGAAGTTCAGGAGAAATGCCTGCCCTCCAGCCGACACCGGGGGCCCCGCAGTAATGTAAGCAGGGCTGGGGGGGGCAGGGCGAGGGCCTGGGGAAGGGGTACTGAGGGGGGCCCCAAAAGGGAGAGGACAGGCTCCATTATCCGGGAGCTGGGGGAGGAGACCCCACCCACGCTTGGTGGCTCATCTTCTTGGTGAGCTCCTTGGTTTCTTCTCCACCCAGACTGGTTGATCCTCTCCGATGTGTCCAGCAAAGAGAACAACAGGGCTCCCGTCTGGGTAGTTGAGAGGGGGAGGTGAGGTAGTGTGCCCGCTGCCCGGGAGCATGTGTGGCACGTGGTGAGCACTTAACGGAACAACAGTCACACCCCTTCTCTAATCCCTGGACCAGGGCTGGGCTGGGTGATGGCCCCCACCGTGCGCCTGGGCTGAGTGAGGCTCAGAGAGGTTAAAGCGGTCTCAAGAGCCCACGGTGCTAGAGAGAAGGTGGAGAGCCTGGGCTCTGGAGCCGGGCCACCCAGATTTGCATCCCTGCTCTGCTCCTTCTCAGCCTGTGATCTTGGACAACCACGGGACCCTCCCTTGAGGCTCTGTTTCCTCATCTGTAAAATGGGGGGATTATGCTGCCTGCCTCTTGGGTTCGTGCACGTGGGATCTAGTTAGTGTCTGTCACGTTGTAGGCTTTCAACACCTGTCAGCTATTGGTATAATTAGTGCTGTCCATATTGGTTTCTGTAATCTATCTACCCAAGGTCACATTGCTAATTCATTGGAAGAGACCCCAGAGTTTGTCTCTTATGTCTTATTCTGGACCTCGGTTTCTCAGTCTCTAAAGTGGGGGCAGACCTAAGGCTCCTCTAGCTCTAACTGGGTCTGACAGTCTTGCTTCCCTTGGTCCCTAGTGATGGTTGCCCTTCCCTGCCTCGGGGGCTGTGCTGGGCCGGGTGGGGGCAGGGGAAAGCCTGGTGGGGAGGGGGCTCTTGTGCTGACCCATGAGCCTGGACAGTAGTGGCAGCGGGGCCCTCTCTCCCTGAGGGTGGGATGCAGCTGAGCTCTCAGGTGCCCCTCTTTCCCTACCCGTTCCCCAGCTGAAGAAGCGAGCCCTGGACCAGCTGCGGCTGGTGAAGCCCAAGCATGTGGGGAGTCCTGCTGGGGACTCCCCGGAACAGCTGCTGCTGGAGCCCTGCTCAGGTGCGTGCGCAGGTGTGAAGGTGCAGCCTGCACTGCTCACGGGGTGCACATCGGGGTGTCCTCGGCCTTGGTGGGCCCTTTGGCCTGGAAGGGCCTGGGTTCCGGTGGGGGGCAGGGCGCATGCCAGGGGCCTGGTGGGAGATGGGCCACCAGGGTTGAGGGAGCTGTCTATGTCCAGGTGTGACTGTGGGTCTGGGTGAGTTTAGGGCACACACGAGCACGGGCCTCTCCTTATCCTGCAAAGCATGCGTAGCTGTGTTTCTTGCCTGTGTGTGGTGGCAGGTGCTGTGACGACCCCAGAGGGAGTTTCTGGAGGCAGGAGGGTGAGGCCTTGGGCCAGAGAAGGGAAGAGGGGCTGGGGGAGCCCAGATGAGGGAATAGCAATTCTGAGGGGCAAGGAGGAGAGGGTGGTTAGGGAAGACTTCCTGGAAGGGAGGTTGTTTGAACTGGGGCCTTCACTGATGAAGAGGAGTTTGTGCCAGGCAGAAGGCACAGCTTGTGTGAAGGCTCAGAGGCATGGCTGCGTGTACTGTGTTTGGAGGACACTGAGTACAGCAAGTGCATAACTCTGTCATGTGTGTGGCAGTGAGGAGGAGAGAGGGGAGAGGGGAGGGGGGATGGGGGAGGGGTCCCCGCCCACCTGGGCACCTGGGAAAGCATGACCTGGGCTCTGAAAGGAGAGTTAACTGGGCCACCCCAGGGCATGCAAAGGCCCTGTGACTATAGAGCTGCTGAGCTGTGAGGCAGGAATGGAGTCTGTTGTGAGGGGGCACGTGGCTCGCTGCTTCTCCAGGCCCCGGCAGGTCTGGCTCACCCACGTGGAGGATGTGGCTTTCTTCCTGAGAGTTGTGGGAGCCACTGGTACGTTGAAAGCAGGGGAGTTACAGGATCTGACCTCAGTTTTAAAGCGTCCCTGTAGCTGCTGAGAGGATAATGGCCTGTAGGGGACAAGGGTGAGGCAGGGGATGGGGTGGAGCCTCCTGCGAGCGTCCCAGGTCCCAGCGAGGGAGGGGGCCGCTCTGCTGTGTGTAGGAGGAGCAGCAGGGCTTAGGAAGGGAAAAAAGTTAGGGGCCTTGAGAGTATCAAGGGGACTGGCTGCCCCAGGAAAGAGGAGCTGGGGCCCTGCCTGCACCCCCATCTCTTCACACTGCCTTCCCTGCCCAGAGCCAGAGCGGAGCCTCAAACCCTATAGCCTGGTACGGCCCCTGCTGGTTTCTGCCCTGCGGCCCGTGGTGCTCTTGCCTGAGTGCCTGGCGCCCAGGCTCATCCGCAACCTCCTAGACCTGCCCAGTTCCCGGCTGGACTTTCAAGTGTGCCCAGCAGGTGAGCCTGCACGCCCGGAGAGGGGAGGGCTGGGTGGCACCCTGGGGCAGCCAGGCCCACTGGCCCTTCGTTCCTACCTTTCCCTGCCTGCAGAAAGCCTCTCTGGGGAGGAACAGTGCACATCGTCAGCGCCCGGAGCCCCCAAGGCCCGACCTGCCACCCCTGGGCTGGGCAGCAGGATCCGTGCCATCCAGGAGTCTGTCGGGAAGGTAGGTGCTTGGGGTGGGGCGGGGGGGTGCCCTCTGGGCCCAAGAGCAGAGCCTGAGTGCACGCCTGTGCCGCTCAGTTGCAGAGTGACCCTGGGCAAGTCCCTTTCCTTCCGTGGGCCTGTTTCCTCACCTGTGAGATGGGTGGCCTGGGGCAGTCGACCTCATGTGGGTCACCCTGGAGAATTTGGCTGATACATTTCACCTGTTTGTCTTTGCCTTCAAACTTGCCTCTTCCCTGGGAGCTGGGGCTGCCGGGGTCAGCTCCATCCTACAGATAGGGAGGCTGAGGTCCAGTGGGGGGAAGTGACTCATTTCCCTGGGTCTTGGCCCTTCCCCTCCAGTTCTTTCCTTGTTGCCAAGGTCCCCCTGGATGCAGAAGCAGGACCCTGTAGGGGGCTGTGTTATGGGGCCCAGTCAGGGGGCAGGGAGCTTAGGGTCTCTGGCCTGAGAGTAAAATGTAGCCTTGACCCCCGGAGAAGAAGCACTGCCTGTTGGAGCTGGGTGCTCGGGGCGTGCGGGAGCTGGTCCAGAACGAGATCTACCCCATCGTCATCCACGTGGAGGTGACTGACAAGAATGTCCGGGAAGTCAGGTGAGATGGACCGGGAGGATGGGAAGGACCCCAGCGCTTCCCCCTCTTTGGGTGCCTGTGTCTCTGTCTCTGTCCTTCTCTCTCCATCTCTTCCTCTTCTCCATCTCTTTGCTTGCCTTCTGTCTCTCTCTCTGTCTCCCGCTGTCCATCCTCTCCCTCTGACTCTCCTATCTTAGTCTGTCCCTCTCTCTCTGTCTCACTGTCTATCTTTATCCCCCACTCTGACCACCGCCCACCTTCCTCTCTCTCGGCAGGGGTCTGCTGGGCCGGCCGGGCTGGCGGGACTCAGAGCTGCTGCGGCAATGCCGAGGCTCGGAGCAGGTGCTCTGGGGGCTGCCCTGCTCCTGGGTGCAGGTGGCGTCCCACGAGTGGGGCCACTCGGAGGAGTTGGCCAAGGTGGTGCGTGGCCGCATCCTGCAGGAGCAGGCCCGCCTCGTGTGGGTGGAGCATGGCAGCGGCAGAGGCGGCAGCGGCAGCAGCAGCGAGGCCTGAGGCGTCCCCTCCGATGCCCGTGCGTTCCTCGCGCACTTCAGAAACGGCCCCCGGCGGGGACCCTGGTGTGTGCAGTGGAGCTGGGTCCTCCCCATCCTGAGCCTTCCTAGACCCTGAGACGCTCGGCGTGGGGCCCTTGGCTCTGGGCTCCGGGCTCTCTCACCCGGAGGAGCCCCCGGGGCAGAGCTCCCTCCCATCCCTGTACTTGCTGCTCTGGGCCTTCCCTTGGCCCCATGTCTCCACGGACCCCTCTCATGGGTCTCATGCACACGTCTGTGTCCTCTCCCTTGTCGCTCACCTTGGAGCATCTGCGTTCTCACCCCTGTGCACTGGTTTGCACACCCAAGTTCCCATGGGGCCGGCTCGCGTCTGCCCCTCCCCCTGGCACACGAGGTCTCCGGGCTCCACAGCCTCTTCTGCTCACAGGAGCCCTGAGCCCGTCATGCGTGGTGCCCACCCGTCCAGCTCACATCTCTTGTGTATACCTCCACGGGGGCGTTGTGGCTTCCCGGGTCCACTGTCTCCTGTGCCCCTTGTGTCTTCCTGTCACACGTGTGTCCGTGGTTCTCCCCTGTGTAAATATCATGCCCCCACCCCCGTGACCCTTGGGCACTGACCCGCGTGTGTTCCTGGTGAGCACGCCCAGGACCATGTTCTCACCGCGCCTGTACCCGGCCCTGCCTCCCGGAGGGACGGCCGGGGAGGGGGCCGGCTGCCCCGTTACCAGAATGTACAGCTCGTAGATTTTTAACGGGCCTTTTTCACTTAGAAGCTGCACATCATGGAGCATTAAACAGTTTGTCATAGAAGCTGGTGGCATTTTGCTTGCTTGCATCCCTGGCCCGGGGCCCCCTTTCCATCCCCCGCACTTGTTGCCACCACGAGCTCAGGTTGATACCACCTTTCAGGTTCCCACTCTCCAGTGGGGAGGGTCAGATTTCGCTCTTGACTCATCCCGGAGCTGCCTGCCATCTGTGCTGGCATCACCTTACCTGCCCCACAGATGGGCCACCCCTGCGCTCAGCTCTGCTCGTGTCTGATCATCAAAGGAGTGTCCCCTGGAGTGGGGATGCCAAGCCAGCAGGGTGTGGTCTTAGGCTAAGGGGCCCAGCTGCTGACTAAGGGCAAACCCTCAGTGTATTACCAGGTCCCTGAAACTGCTTCACTGGACAGGATGATCACCTCCAATGGGAGAAATCTAGGTGGCCTTGCTGCAGGAGGTGCTGCTTGAGCTTGCATTGTGGGATTCCTTTCTTCAGGAAGCACCTATTGGACTTACATGCCTATATGTTCTTGGTCCTCCTGTGACTCCTCAGTCGCAGTGATGAATTTGGGCAGGCTCCTAGGAGGTTTTTGGGGAGTGGGTGTACTAGGTGGAGGGAACCTCAAGAGCAAAGGCTCAGAGGCAGAAAATGGGTTGAGATTGGCCACCTGGGGAGTGGTGGGAAATGAGGCTGAGAAGTCCAAGTCCAGGGGTCGGGGGCTGCTTAAATTGGAGGCCAGGCTCAGACACCAACTCCGCAAAGCCTGCCTGATTCTCCCAGCCCTTGGGAATTCTCCTGGGCCATGCCAGGCTCTGCTTTGTGGCAGGATGGTGGGTCTCTGTGGGTGGCTCTGGGCTCCCTGGCCATGGAGACTGGGTCATGCTCATTTGGGTAAACAAACCTCCCCACTTCCTTGCTGTGTGCCTGGCCTAGTGCTTGGTCTATGGACATATGAGTCTGGGTGAAGATGCAGGAGCCCAGCAGCTGGTCCCATCTTAGGTGCCCTTTCTATGGGGGTGGAGAAGCCCACCAATTCTTTAATCGTCACCAAGTCTTATTTTTGTCCCCATCTGACAACTGAAAGTAAAGTTCAGAGAGGTGAAGTAACTTGCCCAGAGTCACACAGCTAGGGAGTGCCCCAATCAGGATTTGAACCCTGGTTTGTGTGGCATGAAGCGCGGGCTCATCCCTTGGTGATGCCATTCTGAGAAGAGAGACTGTGAAGGGGCCTGGCACGGGGCTGGCCCATAGAAGGGTGACTCAAAAGGGTTGCTTTTCCTTTCCTCTTCCTTTGTGGGGCTAATGCAATTCACCAGCCATCTGGTACTTTCTTGTGTTTAATTAACAAATATTGATTGAGCTCCTACCATGTGCCAGGCACTGTTCTAGGCACTGGGGATTCAGTGAATAAACAGAAATCCCTGCCCTGATATTCTCATGAGGAAGACAGACAATAAATAAAATGTACAGGATGTTGGAAGATGAAAAGTGCTATGGAGAAAACACAGCAGAAAAAGGGGCCTGCTGCGAAGGACGGGGGAGAAGGGATTCCAATTTAAATAAAGTGGTCTGGGAAGGCTTCACATAGAAGACATTTTTGTGTAAACTTGAAAGAGGTGAGGGTGAGGTGTATGGATCTCTAGGGAGAGACCCAGGCAGGAACAGCATGTGCAAAGGTCCTGAGGTGGGTGTGTCCCTGAACTGGCCAGAAGCCCACTGGGTCTGGAGTGAGGAAGCAAGGGGAAGATGGTAGGATATGGGTTTGGAGGTAACAGGGCCCCCCTTACACAGGGCCTGTAGGCTGGTGTCTGATCTTTGACTTTTGTTCTGAGGGAGATGGGAGCCATCAGGGTTCTAGCGGAGGGAGGACAAGATATGAGTGACCTTGTACAAAACAAGACGGAGGTGGTAGCTGCAGAAGGTCCTCTGTCCACTGGCCTGGCTGGGAGAGAGGCAGCAATAAAGACTGCTGAGCAAGATGGGCTGCAGTGGGCCACAGCAGGACAGGCACCCTCAGGGGCCTCTGGTGGGCCAGACGAGGGCCAGCGACCTGGGTTCTACCTGGCTCTGTGGCTGAGCTGCTGGATCATCTTAGATCATTCTCAGCCTTATGTGCCCAGCTATGAACTGGAAATAATTCTAACGCTGTTGTGAAGACCAGAGGAACTGAGCTAACTACTGTGGGAGCCCCAGAGGCTGGGAGGCTTCCTGGAGGAGGGAACCCTTGAGCTGAGCCTTGAAGTCCAAATAGAATTAAGCCTGGTGGAAGGAACGTGGGTGAGGATGGTGGGGGCTGGCGAAGAGCATCCAGGGCGAGGGACAGTGTGAGCAAAAGCTGGGAGGCTGGACACCAGAAGATACTGGGTATTGAGTGAGCTTAGCTGGGGGTCTCTGGGGAGTGGGAAGGCTGGAGGGCCCCTCCCTTCCATCTGGCATGGAGGGGTTGCTTTTTTTTATTTTTAAATTTTTAAATTTTTATTTATTTATTTTAACATCTTTATTGGAGTATAATTGCCTTACAATGGTGTATTAGTTTCTGCTTTACAACAAAATGAATCAGTTATACATATGCATATGTTCCCATATCTCTTCCCTCTTGCGTCTCTCTCCCTCCCACCCTCCCTATCCCACCCCTCCAGGCGATCACAAAGCACCGAGCTGATCTCCCTGTGCTATGCGGCTGCTTCCCACTAGCTATCTACCTTACGTTTGGTAGTGTATATATGTCCATGGCATGGAGGGGTTGTTGTTGCCCCCACCCCCCCTGCAGCAGCGGGCAGGGCCGGGCTGTCCCTTCCGCCGGTGACACTTTTTCAGCCACCTCTGGGCTCCCCTGGGCCGGCCCCGCCCCTGGGCTGCCCTGGAGGCAGGGGCGGGGCCAGGCGCCCCAGAGCCGGCAGTGGGAGGGCGGGCCCGGGAGCAGGTGGAGGGCTGGCGGCAGCGGCAGCGGGGCTGCCATGGCTCGGCCTCCGGGTCCAGAGCACCGACTCCCAACTCTCCCCTCCTGGCCTGCCCCCCATGCCTGGCAGACCTTTGCCTTTGCCGGGGCTCCCGCCTGACCAGCCTCCCCTCCCCGTCTGGTTGGGATTTGGGGGCTGAGCCGTCTGGGGTCCCAGGGCCAATGCAGTGCCGGCTCCTCCGGGGCCTGGCTGGAGTCCTCCTCACTCTTCTGTGCATGGGGCTCCTCTCCCTACGGTACTACTCAAGCCCATCCCCGCAGGGCGTGCCGGAGACCCCCGGGCTGAGCCCGCCAAGCCCTCGGCCCCCGGAGCTGCAGCTGCACGATGTCTTCATCGCAGTCAAGACAACCCGGGCCTTCCATCGCTCCCGCCTGGAGCTGCTGCTCGACACGTGGGTCTCCAGGACCAGGGAACAGGTGACAAGCGGGTGACTGCGGGCCGCAGGAGTGGCCTCTGGTCTGAGGGACTCACAGAGGACCTTCTACCGAGCTGGGGTCCCTGGCGGCCTCGAGGGAGAAGCTGCTCACCCACCTGCCCCACCTGGGCTGTGTTCTCGCTCCTTCCTGGGAGGATCGGGGGCTCCTGCGGCCCTGACTGTGTCCCTTGCTGGCCCCAGAGCCAGGTGCTTCTCAGGCCCACTGCTTCGTTTCTTTTGGGGCCAGGCTGGGCCCGTACCCCGGGCTCCTGGGTCCCTTCTGGGGGGTGGTCCCTCTATTCCCTGGTTGTCCTGGCACAGATTCCGTTCCTGCCCACCCTGGCCCAGCCTGGCATCGGGGGCAATGGGGGGTGTTGGGCAGCTGCGACAGAGGCCCCCGAGAGGTCCTGACTCTGACATGCGCCCAGGCCAGCCCGCCCCCTGTTCAGGCCCTGGGTGCTGTCCTTCTGCCCTGGCTGTGAGCGTGGAGCACAGGGACTGAGCCGCTGAAGAGGGGACAGTCTCGGGGAGGGGGCGGGGGGGCTGTTCAGGGAGAGCGGCAGGGGGGCATCCTTTCAGAACTCCTGAGAGCCCTGCCCCCACGCCTCTGCGGCCCAGGGTGTGCCCAGGGCGGTGGCACCTCATCTCCTGTGCTCCGTTTCCTGCGGGGCACTTTCCAAGCGAGGGAGGCGGGGTGTGTGCCGTGATGGTGGCGGCTGAGGTAGTGGTGGGCGAGAGGTCAGGGCAGAGGTCTGCCTGGCGTGTGGGATTGTGTGTGTGTGTGTACACCCGCGTGCATGCTCACCTGCACGGAGCCAGTGTCAGTGTTAGATGTGCCGTGACAAGAGGCGTGTGTGCCACAGGGCTGCGTGGCTTCTGTCGTTCTGGGGCGGTGGCTGTGACACGCCGAGTCCCTTCTGGCTCTTGCCCTCCTCACATCCAGTGCCCTCCTCAAGCAAAGTCAGTGATTCGGGGGTGCTGGGAGTCATCCCTGGGGGAGGGAGATTCTCACACACACACACACACACACACACACACACACACACACACACTGTCCCCACTTTGGCTCAGTGGAAGTGACGAGCCTTCGGAGGGGGTTGGGGGCTCCTGGAGACCAAGGAGCGGGGAGGTGGTGCCTGGAAGAGGCCAGGGCCCCCTGGGGAGGGGGCACCCCTGCCCTGATTTCCTAGCACCCTGGATTAACCCTTTCCTTGCTGTACCCCCAGCACCCCAGGCTCTTCCCTGGGGCTCTGCACAGCTTCTCATCTTGGGCAGATTCTGGTTCCACTTGCGGAAGTCGCCAAGCCTGGCCCTCCCCGCAGACCTTCCTGTTTATGGTGCTGTGTCTGTGTGTACCCGGGAGCATGGCCTCACGTGGTCAGAGGCCCTTTCCTGTCTCATCTTGATCACTATGGTGGTGTGCTTGCTCCGGATGAGGAAACTGAGGCCAGAGAGGAGGAAGTGCTTGCCCCGAAGGCCTGAGGGGGCAGAGCCCAGTAGGAGCCGGCTGCCATCTCCCGCTGGGGCCCCTCCTTCTCTGCTGAGACCCGGGATCCCAGAGCTGCCTAGTCACTTGGGCCTCCAGCCTGGGTGTCTGGGCCTGGCAGGACCAGGCCGGCAGAGGAGAGGCAAGCAGCCCCCCGCTGTGCCCTGAGCTCAATCCCAGATGCTAACCAGGCAGCCAGAGGGAGTGCCTGTCGGCTGCTCAGCATCTAAGTGACAGCATATCGGGTTCATCGCTCTATGGAACCTTCACAATAACCCGAGTGGTAGGTATTGACATTCTCAGTTTACAGGTGAGGAAACTGAGCAAGGTTAAGCGGAGGTAGGAGATGAATTCACTCAGTTGGACACTCTCACCCCACCCCCCACCCCACCCCTGCCCCTAGCACAAGGGGCAGAGTCTAGAAATCTTGTCCTTTAAGGCAGGGTTGAAAAAAGGAAAGATACTCAGAGGAAGAGGAGAGGAGACAGAGAGACCCACTCTTGCCACTGCATCTGGGCCCCCTTCGTTTCCACCCTTTGGCTCATCTCTTCCTGTGACCTTGGCCAAGGCCTTCCACCGTTCAGCCTCAGCTTCCCCAGCCACACAGGGCAGGAGGGTCTCGGAGCCTCTTTCAGCTCTGCTATCAGCAACGGTCCTGAGCTGGTTAACTCCAGGGCTGGGCACCCGCCCCAGCTGGTTAAGGCAGCCGGGTGGCAGGTGGGCCTTTGTGGTAGCGAGCTGGGGCTCGTGTGGGGCCTTTGTCCCAGGCAAAGGGGGTGGGCTCGGGGGAGGCACGTTTTGTGATTCAGGGGGGGTCTTCCTCTTCCCCACAGTCCTCGAGGAGGGCGGGTGGGGGATGGGGGAGGAACAATGGCCCCACATCTCCCCTCCTCTGCAGCAGATGGCCCCCGGCCACCCCTCCCCTGACCCCAGCAGGCTTTCTGTCCCTTTGTTCTCCCGCGAGGTTTTAACCATTGTCAGAGTCCCTCCTTGAACAAATCAAATGCAACCTTCAGCTCAAGGAAACTACCCGCCGCTCTGTGCCAACCTCAGGATTCCCAGGGACCGAAACACCAGCCTCATGCACCCTGCTCAGCCCCCGGGCCCTGCTCCCTTCCGTCTCCCCCCACCGCTTCATTCACAGGCATTCCCTGGCCCATTTGGCCCACGCTCCAGACTTGAGAGAGTTCCGCTATCTGGGTGACTGTTTGGTGGCAAAAGTTTGCCAGGGAGCAGGGCAAGAAAGGTCGGACTTACTTTACAGGCTCCCCCGGGGGCTGTGTTGAAAACAGACTTGGGGTAAGGCAGGACAGAGCAGGGAGAGCAGGGAAAAGGTGACTGCAGCAAAACGGGCAGGAGGTGACGAGGGTGGGCTGGACCGAGGGCTGGCCGTGGAGGCTGGAGGGAGAGGGTGCACCCTGGGCAGTTTGAAAGTTGGGTGGACAGAATTTGTTGACAGACTGGATGTGGGTGTGAGAGAAAGAGAGGAGGCACGGTGACCCCAAGGTGTTGGGTTCCAGCAAGATGGGGAAGAGTGAGAGGAGCCCAGGTCCGGGGGTGCTTGGGTGCTCGGTGTTGTCGCCCTCAGTCTGAGGTGCCTGCTAGACCCCCAGGGAAAAGTCTGGCTGTAGTGGGAGTTGAGGGCAGGGAGAGGTCCAGGCTAGGTTCAAATCCTAGCTCTCCTCCTGCCAACCGAACCGCCTTGCTCCATCACTTAGCTTCCGTTTTGCCATCTGCGAAGCGGACAGATCATAACACCTGTCTGGAGGTTTAGTGAGGTCATGGGGGACCAGGTGTATGAATGCTGTTGGTGGGTCACCTCTCCTACCTGGCAGATGTGTAGGGGCCCCGACACTTGCACAGGGAGTTTGCGTGGCTGTGAAAGTCGTGACCGTCTCTCTAAGTAGTTTGGTGTCCTAGTGTGTGGGTCTGTCTACTGAACAAGTGTTTAGGGTTCTGTATATGTGGAGGGGCCAAGCGGGACTGTGATGTGTGTGTGTGAGTGATGTGTGTGTGTGATGTGATGTGTGATGTGTGTTATGTGATGTGTG